>NC_056739.1:301623239-301828239 GCF_019279795.1 Protopterus annectens
TGTGTAAAAAAAACAGTCATAAATAATTGTCAGGAGCCGTTAAGGGCCATAATTGTACTTCCTCGCATACTTCACCCCCAACAGCAGACTTCTCAGCATTGTCTTTATTAAAAAGTATTTTTCATAAGCTGACCATTTTCATAGGTAGGTACTAGGCTATTGGCCCTAGGGCCTATACAAACCTAACCAAAAAGGTACCCTGGCTTTTGCCACCCAAGAAAATTATTTTCCTCTGCCCCTGACAAGCAGAACCACAGAAGTGATCCCTGGGGTGAATTTCCTATTTCCCATCCAATCATCAAGATTTTTCTTAAAGAGTGCTAATGAGGAGCTCTGTTTGACATAGATAGGTAGTCTGTTCCAGAGTATGGGAAGTCTCTGGGACAGGAATCTATCCCTCCAGCATGTTCTGTTTGTTGTGGTGACAAGGTTTAGGTCCCTAGAGCGTGTAGCTTGGAGGGATTGGGATTTCTTTAAGTGGAGCATGTCCAACAGCTCTGGGTTTGACATAGCTTTGTTTGTATTTTGCTTTCAAAGCTAGCGGAAGCAAGTCGAAGACTGAACTTAGCTGTCCTGACATAAACATTTCTGCTGGAGACAAAGTTGTCATTGTCTAGAGTAATTTTGTACCTAATCAGGAGCCAACAACAGCCTTGTTTTTCATTTTCTTATTTCCTTTCTTCAAATTCTGTGCAGTCCTGTCTGTCAGCACATTAAATGAGGTGTGAAATGGTGCTGCACTGACATCCAAACATTTTGTTATACTTCATAAAGTTTGCATATTCCACAATAATTAAACCCTGCCATCTGACACCAATACTTCCAGAATGCCAGCTATGGTAAAAGTTTGTCTTAGTTTTTTCAGTGCTTCCATGTGAGGTAGAAGAATTATTGGCTTATATACCAATCCGCACTGAATGGGTATTTATCACAACCAGTAACTTATTTCCTGATAATAAATCATCATCCTCAATGACTAGTCTAGACCATAGCATATCTGTGCCATTCCCATTGCATAAAAGTATATTTGTTGCTTTACTGTTTGAACTTTAATATATCTTTATTTTTCTACATCCTGGTCCATGCCATAATAACATACATATGATCAGGCTAAACCTTTTTATTCTGGACATTCCAGGATGAGGTTGATGTAACATTTTCAGAAATAAGTAATACAGTTGTGGAAGAATGATTCTAGAACCATATTCCACAATGCACAGCCATCTTCAACGTTTAGTGTTAGTCTTCAGAAACAGTATGGCATAATTTTTTCTCAGTTATGTTATACCAGCCTTTCAAAATAAATCTATACATCTTTGTTATTATGTGTTTAATATTTTTTTGTGCATTGGTGCACTGTGCATAATAGCACAGCAGTATTACAGGATGCAGTGTGTGTAGTTCAGAAGCTTGGAAACTTTAAGATTCCTTCTGCAGAGATAACCGTGATTGGGATGATCTCAACCAGCATGGATGGTCTAAAGATACTTCATTGAACTCTGAAAACTAATTCATCACCTGGAATTAGACATTAAATACAAAATCTACTACCACATCTGCACACTTTACAGGCCTCCCTCTCACACATGCTCACGTCTCATCTTTCATTCTTCCATTGCTGTTCCTGTTCACATTACAGTTGCATAGTACAGTTTCTCCTATCACAATCCATGTATCATCAGCCCTGCTGTAACAGTAGCACACTTCACAAGCCTGTCTCTGTAGGTTCTGTTGTGCTAATCTCTCAAAGATGCTTCCAGCATGTAACATCATGCTACATCTGTCATTATGTTGTTCCTGTGACATCCCATTATTGTAGAAGTTTCCTTTCTTGAAATCCTTTTTTTTACTGCCCTCCTAGTCTGGATAGTTGACTTTTATGCCACATATTAGGTTAACTTTCCCTCTCTGGATGACATCCTGATCAGTTTCCCTTACACTACTGTCTGACTGGGGCATTCAGTTCTGAGGTCTATGCGTGCAGACGTCACATTTATGGTCCATGGTTTATGGCACCTACGTGTGACGTCCTATGCACCATACAAAAGCCAGGCTAAGCGTTTGTATATGGGTCAGACATTCGGGTTACTTCAGCCAGAAGATCTCTCATGTTTAGAATACTGCAACATGAGAATAGAAAGACATGCTAAGATACTGTGTCATGGCCTAGAAAAGGCCATCTAGTATCTCAGCCAGAGGCACATATTAAATGCCAAAATATGGGTTCCCCTTCATATGATCGAATTTCTCTAAACTCGAAAGTCATAAAACTCGAAACCAGAATCTCGAATTTAGAGAAACTCAAACATATGAAAGGGACAAAAAAAATTAACACCTTTCAAATGTTTTTGCAGGGGGGCTTCACCCCCCACACCCCCCCTGCTTAAATATACCTTTTCCAAGATCGCACTATAGTGAAGGAAAGGGAAAGCTCCCATTCCGCGCTATACACGTAAGTGCAAAACGGAAGATTTTCCATTCCTCCGCTATAGTGCGGTCACAGAACATTCACATTTAAACTGCTAGGGTACAGGGGGACCTGACCCCTTGCAATAAGGTAAGTTAACTTTTTATTTTTTTAAACCTAAGACACCCATTCACAATTTCGAGTGAATGGAAGTTCGGGATTCTGGTCTCGAGATTATGAATTTCAAGCTTCCATCCATTCGATCTTGTGAAGGGGAACCCAAAAAATACAGTATAGGTAATTTTTGTAAAGACTCTACCCCATCATGTAACTACATTGTTGGTACCCTTCTTAAAATGGATACAAGTATCCAGTATCTAGGTACCTTTGTCAATAATGAGCTTATTTTTCATCAGCTTGTCTCAAGTGTGGTTAGAAAGTCCTTCAGCCTTACTCATCTGAGCTGTAGTGGTATCTCATCTATATGCTGTTTGTCTTGGTCCTCCTGCACTATTTCTTTATTAGAATTTTTGACTGCAATGTTGGACTGTGCCTCACAACTCAGCTTGACCTACCACTCAGAAAACTTATGCTCAAAAAGATATTTGCAATTCTCAATCTAAGCTACCCCAAAGGACTAAAAGCTCTGTCCCTCTATGCTGTCTCAAAAAAAAACACCTGAAAGTTGATCTCTAGTTAGCCTTCTGAGCAATGCAAGTCCCTACTCTTTTCAAACTCCTCCAACTTTTGGAGAATTCATGGCCAGCTGATGTGACATTTTTGTAATTAAGCACATTCCCTGTCTTTTGAAATACACTCCTTTAGCACATCAAAGTAACACCACAATATCCACTTATAAAGGAATACACTTGACAATTGGATGGGCAATCATAATTTAATACCTGGTACATGTGGAAGTAATCACCTTACTGGGGATAACTAATATGTTCAGTACCAAGGGATGTCACATCTAAGCTTCTCGGTCACCTTTCATTGGTAAGTTTAATCTCAACTAATGAAGATTCTATTACAACTATTTATAATATAAGCTGTTTGAGTTCAGCTGTTTCAGACACAGTACTTCCTATCACAGGTTCCCCTAACATATCTATCACAACTTCTGCATTTCCACCTTTTTCTCTGAAATCATATCTGCACTTAAAAGAGCTCCTATTTCTATAGCTGCATCCGTCACAACTCCTATATGTTCATGCTGCAGTTGTAGTTATCAAGCAAGACCCAAAGGCGCTGAAACAAGTGTCTTGCACAACTGCACTTAAGTTCTCTTGACATAAATTTATTCCTGTTACAGGTGTTTTTGACACAGTTGTTGCTAAAGTGCCTCTTACATTCCTAGTTCTTGTACCTCCAGCTTTCATGTTATAGCACCCCCTATACTTCTCAAACTTTAAGCACAAGAAATCTGGACAAAGACAAAAATTATGGGGACGGGGATAGAACAAAGGCTTAAGAAAAGGCAATTTTTAAATATTGATCTTACAAACTTCGAAAGTTGACTTACTTAAAAGATGGTCCATTATCATGCATTTTCTGAAAGATATGAAGTCTGAAACTCAACTATCTGTTATTATTTAGTGACATAAATCCTCGGCGATTTGCCAGAGAACTGCAAATTTTAGGAGGGACAAACTAAAAATAAGATGCAAAAAATCTGGACATTCTGTGACAGTCTGGACAGTTGTGAGGTATGGACCTACTTAAAGCTCTTGTTCTGTTTTCAGCAACTATTCAGTCACAAATCTTGTGACATAATGTGCCCCATGACAGCTCTTTGTACCCCAATTGCTCTAATCATAATTCTTCTCATCACAGGGGAGCCTATTCGACCTCCATCTAACAAATCACTCTGCCTAATGTGGTCCATGTTATAACTTCTGTTGAACTATTTCCTTATCACAGCTCATCATCGTCATCTTCTTTCGGCTGTTCCCATTAGGGGTTGCCACAGTGGATCATCTGTTTCCATTTCTTCCTGTCCTCTTCATCATGCTCTTTCACACCAACCGCCTGCATGTCCTCTCTCACCACATCCATAAACCTCATCTTAGGCCTTCCTCTTTTCTTCTTACCTGGCAGCTCCATCCTTACCATCCTTTTCCCAATATACCCAGCATCCCTCCTCAGCACATGTCCAAACCAACGCAATCTCACCTCTCTTGCTTTGTCTCCAAACTGTTCAACCTGAGCTGACCCTCTAATATACTGATTCCTAATCCTGTCCATCCTAGTCACACCCAGTGCAAATCTTAACATCTTTAACTCTGCCACATCCAGCTCTGACTCCTGCCTTTTCGACAATGCTACAGTCTCCAACCCATATAACATAGCTGGTCTCACTACCCTCTTGTAGACCTTCCCTTTCACTCTTATTGGTACCCGTCTGTCACAAATCACTCCTGACACTCTTCTCCACCCATTCCACCCTGCCTGTACTCTCTTCTTCACCTCTCTTCCACATTCACCATTACTCTGAACTGTTGATCCCAAGTACTTAAACTCATCCACCTTTACCAACTCTACTGCCTGCATCCTCACCATTCCTCTACTCTCCCTCTCATTTACACACATATATTCTGTTTTAGCCCTGCTGACCTTCATTCCTCTCCTCTCTAAAGCATATCTCCACCTCTCCAGGGTCTCCTCAACCTGGTCCCTACTCTCACTACATATCACAATGTCATCTGCAAACATCATAGTCCATGGGCCTCCTGTCTAATCTCATCTGTCAACCTGTCCATCACCACTGCAAATAAGAAAGGGCTCAGAGCTGATCCTTGATGTAAACCCATCTCCACCTTAAACGTATCTGTCACTCCCACCGCAGTCCTCACCAATGTCACACTACCCTTGTACATATCCTGTACCACTCTTACATACTTCTCTGCCGCTCCCGACTTCCTCATACAATACCACAACTCTTCTCTAGGCACCCTGTCATATGCTTTCTCTAAGTCCACAAAGACACAATGTAACTCCTTCTGACCTTCTCTGTATTTCTCCAACAACACTCTCAGAGCAAATATTGCATCTGTAGTGCTCTTTCCTGGCATGAAACCATACTGTTGATCACTAATCATCACCTCCCTTCTTAACCTAGCTTCCACTACTCTTTCCCATAACTTCAAGCTGTGACTGAACATTTTTATCCCTCTGTAGTTACTGCAGCTCTGCACATCACCCTTATTCTTAAAGATAGGTACCAGAACACTTTTTCTCCACTCCTCAGGCATCCTCTGACTTTCCAAAATTTCATTAAACAATCTGGTTAAAAATCCCACTGCCATTTCTCCTAAGCACCTCCACGCTTCCACTGGTATGTCATCTGGGCCAACAGCCTTTCCATTCTTCATCCTCTTCATAGCTGTCCTTACTTCCTCCTTGCTAATCTGCTTCACTTCCTGATTCACTATCCCCACATCATCCAACCTTCTCTCTCTCTCATTCTCTTCATTCATCAGCCCTTCAAAGTACTCTTTCCATCTACTAAAAACACTCTCCTCACTTGTGAGTATGTTTCCCTCACTGTCCTTTATCACCCTTACCTGATGCATGTCTTTCCCAGCTCTGTCCCTCTGTCTAGCCAATTGGTACAGGTCATTTTCTCCCTCTTTAGTGTCCAATCTCTCATACAACTCTCTATATGCCTTATCCTTAGCCTTCACCACCTCTCTCTTTGCCATGCACCTCATCTCCTTATACTCATGTCTACTTTCTTCATCTCTTTGACAATCCCACTTCTTCTTCGCTAGCCTCTTCCTCTGTATACTCTCCTGTACTTCCTCATTCCATCACCATGTCTCCTTGTCCACCTTCCTCTGTCCAGATGTCACACCAAGCACCTTCCTAGCAGTCTCCCTTACTAGCTCTGCTGTAGTTACCCAGTTATTCGGTAACTCTTCATTGCCTCCCAGTGCCTGTCTTAACTCTTCCCTGAACCCCACCTCACAATCACCTTTTTTTTTAACTTCCACCATTTAATCCTTGGCACTGCTTTCACACTCCTCCTCCACTTCTTGAATACCAACATCATCCTGCAGACCACCATTCTATGCTGCTTAACTACACTTTCCCCAGTCACCACTTTACAGTCTCCAATCTCCTTCAGACTGGCCCTCCTACATAGGATATAATCCACCTGTGTGCATCTTCCTCCACTCTTGTACATCACCCTATGCTCCTCCCTCTTCTTAAAATACATATTCACCACAGCCATGTCCATCCTTTTCGCAAAATCCACAATCATCTGACCTTCTGCATTCCTCTCCTTAACACCATACCTACCCATCACTTCCTCATCCCCTCTGTTCACTTCACCAACATGCCCATTGAAGTCCGCTCCAATCACTAGTCTCTCACCCTTGGGTACACTCACCACCACTTCATCCAACTCGCTCCAAAATTTTTCTTTCTCATCCATCGCATACCCAACTTGTGGAGCATATGCACTAACAACATTCATCATTACACCATCAATTTCAAGCTTCATAAACATTACTCTATCAGACACTCTCTTCACCTCCAAAACATTCTTGGCATGCTGTTCCATTAGGATAACCCCTACCCCATTTCTTCTGCCATCCACACCATGATAGAACAATTTGAACCCGCCTCCTATACACTTGGCTTTACTTCCCTTCCATCTGTTCTCTTGCACGCACAATATATCAACCTTCCTTCTCTCCATCATATCAGCCAGCTCTCTCCCTATACCAGTCATACTGCCAACATTCAAAGTTCCTACCCTCAGTACTACACTCCTAACCTTCCTCCTCTCTTCCTGCCTTTGGGCATGCCTTCCCCCTCTTCTTCTTCTTTGGCCAACAGTAGCCAGCACCCTGTTGGCTAACAGTACTGGTGGCGGTCGTTAACCCGGGCCTCGACCGATCCGGTATGTAATTATGAAATGTTCTCCGCATCAGTAATTTTTGGCAGAGGTTTTACGCCGGATGCTCTTCCTGATGCAACCCTCCCCATTTATCCGAGCTTGGGACCGGCACAAACAAATGCACTGGCTTGTGCATCCCCAGTGGCTGGGTTTCCTTATCACAGCTACCCCAACAAAATGTTTTCCTACCACAACTCCTCACTTTGTCATAGTTACTGTTGTAAAAACTGCATTTAGCAAACCAGTTAATATTACATGTGAGAGTGTTCAATCTCGCCGTTTGTTCTTACAGCTGGGTTCGGAGCCGATCCTTGGCTCCGTGTCAGCCGCTTGGCAAAGCTCTGCATCGAGAAGAAGCTCGAGACCAACCTAACTCCCACAATCCCCCTCTGCCTTTACCTCAGATCTAGTTTGCCGCTGCAACGTTCGCATCATTTTGATGAGCTCGGACCACCTCAAAGCTAAGATTGATTATTTCTTATATTTCTTTTATTAATTTTTGTATACAAACTTCTCTGGATTGACTGTGTGTGTGTGTGTGTGTGAGTAGTGTATCGAGGGTTTCTCGGTTCCGTATATAATTTTTATATACTTCTTTGAGTTATTCCCTCGGGGCCTACCCCACCCTTAACTTTCTGGAGTTGACTATTGGATGTAACTTTATTAACAGGATTTGACAAATATTACTGGCTTTGACTTTCTTTACTGGATTAGACATTTACTACTGGCTTTTCACTGTTTTCTGGATTGGGATTTGTCAACATGTCAGAAAAAGCTAAATCAGGCTTCAAACGGTGCCAATGTGGACAGAAGATGTCTGTCACAGACAATCATAGTTCCTGCATCTACTGTCTTGGCCCTCTCCATCTGCAAGAAGACTGCTCCATCTGTCATTCTTTCAGTGGAAGGGTCATGACAGATAGGCGCAGGAAACTTATGGATAGGGGACTTTTGAAGCCTGCATTCCAAGAGGCTCTGGATGCATCAGACCAGGCATCTAAATCCTCGAAGGAATCGAAGATGTCGGAGCCCAAGTCATCGGCTCTGAGCTCTTCATTCAAAGTTCGATCACCGGTTCCACAGACTTCGGGGCCGAGTGTTGAACTGTTGTCAGTTACCGAGCCTCGAGTCTTGGAACCGGTGACGGAGCTTCCTCCTCCTGCACTTTTGAGGTCGGCTCCGTCTTCGATTCCTTCGACGCGTTCTTCCAGGCCCCTCTCCGACACCGATGTAGACCACGTGGTGCAGAAATTGATGGAGAATACAGCCTTGTCCAAACTCATCTCTGTCTCCTCTCAGTTGGTGTCGAGACTCGAAGGCCTTCCCTTATCTCCACCTGTTCCTCCTCCGAGGCCTATCCAGTCTTTGGAGCCGGGAGAGGCTGACCTGGTGATTGTGGAGCCCTCGGTACTGCAGCCGTCCTTTTCTCGGTCGGTACCGTTCACCTCGACTCCGTCGGATCCAGTACCGGAGTCTCGGAGCCGAAGATCCATCTTTGGGTCCGGGACTGAGAGTCGGACCGATGTTTCGGTTCCGACACTCCCTCTCGGGGCCTCGGCTCGACTCGGCTCCATCCTCGGGGTCGATGCCTTCGGTGCCTGTCTCGGGAATTCCTCCTACTTCTTTGGAACCGGGGGATACCTCTACTCGGGACCCGGGGGCCTTCGAACTCATGAAGAAGGTGTTGTCTGTTCAGACAACCACTTCAGCAGAAACAGCTTCTCCTTCCCATAAAGGGCCGTTATCCTCCTCTGCACCCACGGCTACATCTAAGCGTCGAGCACCAGTGTCTCAGCCACCCCTAGAGGGTGCCCCCTCTTCCTCGGAGGCTTCTTCGGATGCCCCCCCCGAGGAAGTTCCGAGGAAAAGATTGTGTAAGAGGAGACACTTAGATTTTCCACAAGAATCATTGACATCGGGCACTGACTTAGATGAGTCAGAAGTGTCCCCAAAGTCACCCTCAGAGGATGTCTCCTTTTCTGACATCCTGGAGATCCTAAAGCAGAGAGGTGATTGGCAATCCCTCCCCCTTCTGAGGATGAGTCAGTCTTGCTGAAGGCATTCGGTGCTCGCCCTTCCTCCTCCTGGGTCACTCCGCCCTTCGATGAGTTGATGGAACTGATTGCTCGAAGGGTGTGGGAGACACCTGACACGGTGGAGCCAGCCCCTAGAAAGCCTAATAAATATATTACTGCCCCCCAAGATAAGGTTTATCTAACAAAGGGAGTGCCAGTGGACGCTATGGTGGTGGCAGCAGCCACGAAAAAGGAGATGTCTGAATCTTCCTCATTTGTCCATCCGCCTAACAGAGATTCTAGGACTATGGACAGATATGGGAAGCGCATTTTTAGTTCAGCGGCTTTTTCTATGCGATCCCTGAACTATTTGACCCATTTCACACGGCTACAGAGGGATCTAATCAAAGAGTTGGGAGATACCCTCCAGGGTACTACAGATGCTGCTGTCTCAGAGAAGGTTTCAGCACATCTCAATACATCTATTGTAAACTCGTCCATGAGGCTGATCTCATACGCAGCCGAAGGATTGAGTAGGGCAGCAGCTTCAGCGATTGCTCTTCGTAGACAATCCTGGATGCGCTTATGTTCATTTGCGGAAGCCTTCAAGTCTTCCTTTACTAACGCCCCATTTGATGGTGCCACTCTCTTTGGCCCCAAAGTAAAGGAGACCCTTACCCGGTGTGAGCAAGAGGGAAAGACTCTGTCTGCTGTCGGAGTCCATTTTTCCACCCCATCCAGACCGTACCCCAAAGGGCAACGTGGTGGAAAAATGTGGTTTCAAAAACCCCAGGGTTCTTTCCCAGGCGCACAGGGTGATACCCCCTCCAGAGACAGAGGAGGGGGCAGAGGTGGAAGACGTCGCCCTGGCGGCAGAGGGGGTCCGCAAAACCAAGGTGACAGGGGATACACTCCCCGGGAAACCTTTCCAGCACTCCTGAGAGGAGGCCCGACTGTTCTGCTCTGGAGGCAGTCGGGGGTCGCTTAGCTTTATACCCTCAGGCCTGGCAAAATCTTACATCAGACAATTGGGTAAAAAGCGTTGTTACCAGAGGCTACAAAATTCCCTTCCTATTGTCCCCAATTCCACAGAAAAGACTCCCAGATGTACCGCCCCATCTGTGAGGCCCTGCAGCTACAGAAATTTCAAAGCTGCTAGAAAAAAGAGTCATCCAACCAGTCCCAGTGGACCAAAGAGGATTCGGAACTTACTCAAGGTTCTTTTTAGTTCCAAAAAAGACAGGGGACTGGAGGCCAATTCTGGACCTAAGCAAACTCAATACCTTCATCAAGAAAGAAAAGTTCCGGATGGTCACGCTTCAATCGATCCTTCCATTCTTACAGAAGGACGACTGGATGTGCTCAATAGATCTAAAGGACGCATACTACCACATCAAAATGGCCAGGGCGTCCAGGGATCACTTGCGCTTCCGGCTGGGAGCCAGTCACTTTCAGTTTCGAGCCCTGCCCTTTGGTCTGACCTCAACCCCCAGGGTTTTCACCAAATGTATGGCAGTGCTAGCGTCTCACTTGAGACGCCTGGGATTCCAGGTGTTTCCATATCTGGGCGACTGGCTCCTTTCTGCCACCACCGAGCGTCGACTGATTCAAGCCAGGGATTACACACTACAACTTTGTGTTCATCTCGGAATTTCCGTAAATTTCGAAAAATCTTTACTACAGTCATCACAGCATATCTCATTCATAGGAGCAGAATTGGATACGCATTGCTTAATGCTAAGGCTTCCCCCAGAAAGGATAGCCTCCCTACAAAGCCATATATCTCTTCTTCTTTCATCCAGAAAATCCCCAGCGAAACTGGTTCTGAAGGTTTTGGGTCTCATGGCAGCTTCTCTCATTGCGATACCCTTGGGAAGACTGCACATGAGAGTTCTTCAATGGCTACTGTTTGCACAATGGTCGTTCCAAAGGTTACCCCTGACACACGAAATCCACATCACAAACATATGCAAATCACACCTGGCTTGGTGGCTCCAGACTTGCAATCTCTCCAGCGGAAGACCATTTCTGCTGCCCACTCCGACAGCAACGGTGACCACGGACACTTCCCTGATAGGGTGGGGGGGGGCATCTTTCAGGGACAGACAGTCCAAGGCAAATGGACCAATTTGGAATGCAATCTGCACATCAATGTTCTAGAGTTGAGGGCAGTGTTTCTAGCGTTGCAACACTTTACTCCCCTTCTTCCTCTAGGGACAATTGCAGTCCAGACAGACAACATGTCTGTAGTCTGGTACATAAACAAGCAAGGGGGAACCAAGTCTTACCAACTATGCAGAGAGGCCATGAGAATCTGGCAATGGGCGGAGTCCACGGGTCGCTTTCTTATAGCAACGCACATCCCGGGGTTATCCAACGTCATAGCGGACAGGTTGAGCAGAGCCATCCTGTTACCTCACGAGTGGTCCCTCAAACAGTCAGTTGCGAAGGAAATTTTTCGCAAGTGGAGCCAGCCTTCCTGTGATCTGTTTGCGTCTCCAATGAACGCCAAATGCAGAAGCTATTTTGCCCTATTATCCCCTCCAGGGGAAGTCCCCAGGGACGCTCTGGTTCACGATTGGCCCCCGGGTCTCCTGTACGCTTTTCCTCCTGTTCCCCTGATTTCAAAATTTCTACAGAAAGCCAGCAACCTGCAAAGGATAATTATCCTCATTGCCCCATTCTGGCCTCGTCAAATATGGTTTCCCTTTCTTCTGGCACACCAAATGCGGGAACCATGGATCCTGGACCCAGAGCCGGATCTACTGACCCACTCGTCAGGGGCTCTCCACCCATCGCTTCTCTCCCTCAGACTAGCAGCTTGGCTGCTCCGCTTCCCTTCTTTGCCAGGTCTGATCTTCTATCCCTTGCAGTTCAAAATATCCTGGTGGCTTCTCATAAAGCTTCCACTACAAAGATTTACACTAGTAAATGGAAGCGTTTTGTGCACTGGGCAACTCTACACAACACTTGGATCCCTTAATAGCTCCTCTGAATAAGGTCTTGGGGTTTTTAACTGAATTGTTCCACCAAGGGGCTTCTCCTGCCACTTTGAGAGTGCAATTAGCTGCCATATCAAATTTTCATGTCAGAGAAAGTGGGGCTCCTATTATGGCTCACAGACTTTGTAAGGCCTTTCTAAAAGGATCGTTCCATATTAGACCACCAGTTAGAAGTTCTACTTCACCTTGGAACTTGAACCTTCTTTTGTCACAGCTGATGCTACCACCTTTTGAACCAGCCTCTTCCTGTCCTTTGAAGTTTTTGTCATGGAAGACCCTTTTTCTGGTGGCTATCACATCGGCCAGGCGGGTATCGGAGCTTCAAGCTCTTTCAGTTAAACATCCTTATTTGATTTTTCACCCTGACAGAGTATGTCTTCGCACTAATCCATCCTTTCTTCCCAAAGTTTGCTCCGTTAATAATATTAATCAGTCCATTGAACTACCCACCTTTTTCAAAAACCACTCCAATAAGTTGGAATATATGCTAACACAAGTTAGATGTTCATAGACAACTCAGATTTTACTTGGACAGAACAAAGGATCACAGAAAAACAGACCAGCTCTTTGTAGCCTTCTCAGACAGCAAGAAGGGTATGGCAGTTACAAAACAAACCCTGTCCAAATGGCTTTCTGATTGTATTATTTTTGTTTATACTGCCTCTGAACAAACTTTACCTGTCAAGCCCAAAGGGCACTCTACAAGATCAGTATCTACATCCCTGGCTCATGCAGCTCGCCTGCCGTTAGACACTATTTGTGCGGCTGCTACTTGGTCTAAACCACATACCTTCATTTCTCATTACAAAGTAGACAGGATTTCTAGGGACAGGGCAACTTTTGGTTCCACTGTGCTCAGGAACGTTCTTCCTGAGTTCCTCAGGAACATGGAGCTAGGGACGCTACCCAGGTGTAAGAACAAACGGCGAGATTGAACACTCTCACATATAGAAGTTATGTCCTTACCATAACGTTCCATGTGGAGTGTTCATCTCGCCTTTGTTCTTATATTCCCACCCTCCCACCCTCAGGAAGAACGTCCAGTTTAGGTGCCTGGTTTGTTTCTCCTGCTTCTGCCTTGAGCAGTTGTTGTGCTATGTAAATAGGTTTATTCTTGTTTGGCATGAATGTGTTATGCTCTCTTCTGTTCTCTGCTGGTTTGCTTGCAAACTAGATCTGAGGTAAAGGCAGAGGAGGATTGTGGGAGTTAGGTTGGTCTCGAGCTTCTTCTCGATGCAGAGCTTTGCCAAGCGGCCGACACGGAGCCGAGGATCGGCTCCGAACCCAGGTGTAAGAACAAAGGCGAGATGAACACTCCACATGGAACGTTATGGTAAGGACATAACTTCTATATTTCAACCTTACTCATGTTTTGCTTTTCCAAGTTCTTTAAGCATTACACTGTTATGTCTGTCACAGCCAACTGTTTCCCCTTAGCTACAAACAACTCACTAATAATTATTTCTGACTCATATACCTAAAGGGTTCCTACTTTATATAGCTTATGTCAGGTTCACAACAGATGTTAGTCTACCACCAGCACAAACTGCATTTCCATAACACTGAAACTAATTCTGTAAACACATGCATTTTTGATTCTCAGAGAAAGCTGAATTTCCATCTAAAATTATAGCTGTTGCTTAACTATAACCCCTGACATTAAGGAATACTGCAGTTTTATCATTTTCAGCTCAAGTTAGCATTACTTCGGACATTAGTGCAGTATTCCTGAACATATGACACAAGCACTCACTTCTGACAGGCTGTGCAACATCAGCCTGAAAATAATTTACATTGGTACAGGCCTGAAGAAGAGACTCCTCCCTGCATAACAGCTTTGTTTTTTAATTTTGTAACATCCTCTTGCTATTACATTACATAACCAATGGGATTTTGTACGTTGGCATTGCTGTTGGGATTTTGTATGTTGGTGATGCTGTTTTTATGAGATTATGAATGATATTTTTTGCAGCTTGATGTTTTCAGTTTGACTAGATGATTTTCAAGACAGCTGTCCTCTGCAGGATGCAATCAACCCACTGATACTATATTAATTCCTACTAATACCTTAGCCCCTATTAACTCTTACTAATGCACAATACCATGGTAATTCCTAGTAATGCAGGTGCCACTGTTAACTCCTGCTAATGCAGAGGCCCCTGTTAACTCCTACTAATGCAGGATAACACACTAACTCTTAACTTTAGAGCTACTATTAACTCCTAAAGTAAGATACCATACTAAAGGGGGAGCCACCACTGATCCCAGGAACTATCGACCTATTAGCCTGACGAGCCTGGTCTGCAAGGCCATGGAATGTATCATCATGGAACTCATAAACAAAGACGTTGGTAACCTCCAAACTCTGGATCCCACACAATTCAGGTTTGTGAAAGGCAGATCATGACTCCTGAACCTGATCAACTTCTTTGAGGCAGTAAAACTTCTAAAATACGAAAACAGCAAACCAGGAAAAAACAAGGGAACAGGAGTACACAGCTTTCACCACAAAAAGAGAAAATAGCCACGAACAAACAGAACTTTAATGTGAAGCGCTTTTCGTCTGCCCAGACGAAAAGCACTTCACATTAAAGTCCTGTTTGTTCGTGGCTATTTTCTCTCTTTGTGGTGAAAGCTGTGTACTCCTGTTCCCTTGTTTTTCCTTCTTTGAGGCAGTCACCAAAGCCGTAGATGAGGGTAAGGTGGTTCACACAGCCTATCTTGACATTGCCAAGGCTTTTGACACCATCCCCCATTCTGGAATTATAGCTAAACTCACTAAACTAGGTATAAATCCTTACGTCACAAGATGGGTTGCCAACTGGCTCATTGACAGAACCCACACTGTAAAAGTTGCAGACTCCAAATCTGACCTCAAAGCAGTGACAAGTGGAGTACCACAGGGTTCCATCCTGGGACCTCTCCTGTTTGGCATCTACTTCTCTAAAGTACAGGCTAACACAGAAGGCCTCTGGCTAACGAAGTTCGCAGATGACTCCAAACTAGGAGCCATAGTCAAGTCTCCAAATTATGTGGACATCCTACAGAAGGGCCTCGCTGAGACAGATGCCTGGTGTTGAGCCATGGCCTCAAACTCAATGCCAAAAAATGCAGTGTCATCCCCTTTGGTAAAAACTCTGTACCCATGAACTACCACATAGGCAGCAATCTACTTAACACCGAATGTGTAATAAGAGACCTTGGGACCCAGGTGGACAATAGTCTCTCATTTGATAGTCACATCGCCACAGTAGTCAGGAAGTCCTTCTATGTGGCACACCTCATCATAAAAGGGTTCTCATCCAGGAAAAAAGAGGTCATTGTTCCCCTCTACTCGACACTCATTAGACCCATTATAGAGTACAACACCCCTTTTGGAATGTACCTCACAAGACATCTGCAGCAGCTGGAAAGGCCACAGAAGTACCTCACAAAGAGGAATACTGGCCTCAAACAAATGCCCTACACTGACCGCCTCAAAAAACTCCAAATTTACTCCGTAGCATATCGCCTACTTCGAGGTGATCTCTGCCTAACCTATAAAGCTATGTCAAACTCAGAGATGTTGGACATGCTACACCTAAAGAAATCTCAATCCCTCCGAGCTACATGCTCTAGGGACCTAAACCTTGTCATCACAATAAACAGAACATACTGGAGGGATAGATTCCTGTCCCAGAGACTTCTCATACTCTGGAACAGGCTACCCATCTATGTCAAGCAAATTTCTTCATTAGCACTGTACAAGAAAAATCTTGATGAGTTGATGCAAAATAGGAAATACACCCCGGGGATCACTTCTGTGTCTCTGCTCGACAGTGGCACAGGAAAATAACTTTCTTGGGTGGAGTAAGGCAGGGGAACCTTGTTAGCTAGGCTTATGTAGGCCCTTGGGCCGATAGCCTAGTACCTACCTATGAACACACACTAATGCAGGATGCCCTATTAACTCCTAACGTAAGATACCATACTAACACGCACTAATGCAGGAGGCCCTATTAACTCCTAACGTAAGATACCATACTAACACGTACTAATGCAGGAGGCCATATTAACTCCTAAAGTAAGATACCATACTAACACGCACTAATGCAGGAGGCCCTGTTAACTCCTAAAGTAAGATACCATACTAGCATGCACTAATGCAGGAGGCCCTATTAACTCCTACAAATGCAAGATACTGTATTAACTCCTAAAAATGTAGATCACCATACTGACTCCTAATGCAGATGTCCCTATTAGCAGATGTCCCTATTAGCTCTTACAAATTCAGTAGCTCCTACTATATCTTACAATTGCAAGAGCCCTGATTAACTCCTAGTAATGCAGGGTACTGTACTTGTCTTCCTCTAGTGCAGGGTACAGTGTTGTCTCCCACTAGTGCAGGGTACAGTGTTGTCTCCTACTAGTGCAGGGTACAGTGTTGTCTCCCACTAGTGCAGGGTACCGTACTGTCTCCCACTAGTGCCGGGTACAGTGTTGTCTCCTACTAGTGCAGGGGAACAGTGTTGTCTCCTACTAGTGCAGGGTGCAATGTTGTCTTCTTCTAATGCAGGGTACAGTGTTGTCTCCTACTAGTGCAGGGTACAGTGTTGTCTCTCACTAGTGCAGGGTACAGTGTTGTCTCCTACTAGTGCAGGGTGCAATGTTGTCTTCCTCTAATGCAGGGTACAGTGTTGTCTCCTACTAGTGCAGGGTACAGTGTTGTCTCCTACTAGTGCAGGGTGCAATGTTGTCTTCCTCTAATGCAGGGTACAGTGTTGTCTCTCACTAGTGCAGGGTACAGTTTTGTCTCCTACTAGTGCAGGGTACAGTGTTGTCTCCCACTAGTGCAGGGTACCGTACTGTCTCCCACTAGTGCCGGGTACAGTGTTGTCTCCTACTAGTGCAGGGGAACAGTGTTGTCTCCTACTAGTGCAGGGTGCAATGTTGTCTTCCTCTAATGCAGGGTACAGTGTTGTCTCCTACTAGTGCAGGGTACAGTGTTGTCTCTCACTAGTGCAGGGTACAGTGTTGTCTCCTACTAGTGCAGGGTACAGTGTTGTCTCTCACTAGTGCAGGGCACAGTGCTGTCTCCCTTTACTGCAGGGCACCATACTGCCCCCCCCTACTGCAGGGTACCATATAAAATTGTACTAGTGACGTTCTTCCAGTCAGACTTGTTCTTAATGTAGATCGTCCTGTCACATAGACTGATTCTTTTAAGCTCATCTGCTGCCTATTTCCTGCAGCCCCTTCAGCTTCTTTTAAAACATCTAATGTGTTTTATATTTTATATTGTGTTATGTCTTACAAAGTACATCCTGCAGTCATTATAGCTCCATATATACTTATATACACACACACACACACACACACACACACACACACACACACACACACACACACACACACACACACACACACACACACACACACACTGCAGGTTGTTGTGTCTTTGTATATAACACTTGTATTTTCCTTCCTGCCAAAGGCCATTATAGCACGTGATATCTAATCTCAGTAATTACTGCAGTAGAGTTTTCCAGTTTTCTCCATATCCCCGTCACAATCTTTTATCATCCATTTCTCTGTCATACATTTTACCTAAAGTGTTATGATCCTGTTTTGCTTTCTCCTTGCTTTCTTCTCCACTAAACAGAAAAAAGTAATAATTTCCTGAGATCATTACTGTTCATATCACAGTTGCTCAGGCATAACGCCTAGAGTTTTGAATTGTATGCCCTCTTTTTCCTCAAGAAACCTACAAGTGAGATGCTATGGTTCATTTGTGTCTAATCAACGTGTGTTCCAGTCTCACAGCCTCTTAAAGACTGATGCAGGCTTTAAATATATGTCAGAGATCACTTTTTCTCTGCAATTCATCAACATCAGTTCATAGGTTCATAGGTTCATACTAGGCTATCTGCCCTAGGGCATTTACAAGCCTAGCCAGAGTGTGTTTGGCTTTCACCACCCATTTTAAATTAATTTTGCTATGCCCTTTTTCAAGGTTAGTATACTGTGCCTCTGTCTAACAGTGACACAGAAGTGATACCCGGGGTAAACCTACGATCTCCCATCCACTCATCAAGATTCCTCTTGAAGAGAGTCAATGAGGGACTCTGCCTAACCTGGACTGGGATTTTATTCCAGAGTGAAGGGAACCTCTGGGTTATGAATCTGTCCCTCCAGCATGTCCTATTTATTTCAGTGCTGAGGTTCAAGTCTCTCAAGCACGTAGCTCGATGGGATTTGGATTTTCTATGGTGCAGCATGTCCATTAATTCCGGGTTGGACATGGCTTTATACGTCAGGCATGGATCGCCTCTGAGCAGGCGGTATGCCACTGAGTGGAGCTGGAGTTTCTTTAACCGGGCAGCATATGGCATCTGTTTGAGCCCTTTGATCCTCTTGGTGAGGTACTTTTGGGGTCTTTCCAGTTGCTGCAGGTGTCTGGTAAGGTACATCCCAAAAGGGGCATTGTACTCAATTATGGGCCTGATGAGGGATGAGTAAAGAGGCACGGTGACCTCCCCTGATCTAGATGTGAATCCCTTCATGATTAGGTGGGCTATATAAAATGATTTTCTAACCACTTTGGCCACGTGGTTGTCGAATGAGAGATTGCTATCAGCTTGGGCCCCCAGGTCCCTAATTACTTCTTCCATACTTAATGGATTACCATCTATGTGGTAATTTGTGGGCACTTTGTTTTTGCCGAAGGGGATGACTATACACTTTTTGGCGTTTAGCTTGAGGCCATGGCTCTGGCACCAGTTGTCTGTTTCTATGAGACCCTTTTCTAGGATGCTTGTGTCGGCTGGAGAGTCGATTATGGTGCCCACTTTGCAGTCATCTGCGAACTTGGTCAGCCACAGTCCTTCCATGTTGGCCTGTACCTCCAAGAAATATATACCGAACAAGAGAGGTCCCAGGACTGAGCCTTGTGGGATGCCACTTGTAACTGGTTTGGAGTGTGACATGGCTCCAGCAATTCTAACCATGTGGGTTCTGTCCTTGAGACAGTTTGCAACCCATCAGTGACATAGGAGTTTATGTTTAAGCTGAAGAGCTTATCTATAATGCCCGAGTGGGGTATTGTATCAAAGGCTTTTGCGAGGTCCAGGTAGGCTGTGTGGACCACCTTCCCCTCGTCAATGGCCTTGGTGACTGTCTCAAAGAAATCGACCAGGTTTAAGAGGCAGGATCTGCCCTTAACAAAGCCGAACTGGGTAGGATCCAGTGTCTATGTCCCCAATATCTTTATTTATGAGGTCCATGATGATCCTTTCCATAGCTTATGGGGTGATAGTTTCCAGGATCCGTTGAGGCACCACATTTGTGGAGAGGGACCACTGTTGCTGTATGCCACTCTTTGGGTACATATCCTGTAGTAAGGCTGAGATTGAACAGTAGTTTTATGTTTGGGTTTAGTTCTTCTTGGAGTTCATGTAGGATGCAGCCCGGGATACCGTCTGGTCCCATTGCTGCTGTGTTTTTTTGCTTTGGAAAGGGCGGCTCTTACCTGAGCATCTCAGATGTCAGGGGGGCAGCACTCTGCTGGGATAGATATTTGCCCTTTTGGTGGGGAAGGTGGGGAGAAGTTTGTGCTGAACCTGTCAGCTAGGATGTTGGCAATGTCTGTGGGTTCGGTGTATTTTTTGTCATTTTGGACTAATTCTGAGCATATCTGGGAATTCCCACCCAGGTTCCTAACATAACTAAAGAAAGCCTTGTGATTATCCTTAGTTTCCTGTGCAATTTTTCTCTCGAAGCTGGCCTTAGACGATTTTATGAGTGCCTGTAGTTTTTTGCTAATACTAATCAGAGATGCCTTCCCTTTTTGGGATTTTGATCTATCATGTAGTAGCTTCCTCCTTCTATTGTATAGTTTGTTTATGGCTGGGGTCCACCAGACAGGACGCCTGCCTTTGGAGGATTGGGTCTTGGTGAGTTGGCTAATTACTTTTAGGAGCTGGGGTGGTGCAAGGAGTGACATGCAATATTACACAACTGTTACATTTGCTCATACTGCTCATGAGCTCACTCACTCCTTATATTTGTTTTAAAGTACCTTAGATCATGCAATATGAACAATTATTGGTGAGCTTTTTCATTGCAAGCCCTGGTATCTTCAGCAGGCATTGTACAGCCATAGGACATCTCTTGTATTAATACGATAACTTACAACTGCCTTTGGTTGTAATGTAGTTACTTACAACTGCCTTTGGTTGTAATGTAGTTCACATGCAGAAGGATAGCAAAACTGAGGCAGAAAGATGAGAAAACGGACAGCTTAGCACATCTTTTCCTGCTTATTATAACCTGACACAATACTAAAGAACACTGGTTGTCTGGACAGGTTATGTGGTTCCTGAACTAACTTTCTGGTAATCCCGTACACACTTATCTTTAAAGACAATTCATTTATAACTAAAAAGTCATTTGAATCCAGTGTTTACTGACAAACAACTGCTGTTTTACTGTCAACATTTTTTATTTTTGTGTGTTGTATCATAACTCTAGTACCTGAATAAAACATATATAAATATTATCAAGAAAGTGGTAGAAATACAGTTAAAATAAGCTGCATAAAACTTGACAAAGTGAGACTGTGCCATCGGTATGGTAAGTGCCCAGCATGGAGACACATGACAGCTTGAAACAGACTGGTGCATGCAGCAGGTTGGATTTTATTGGCAATTGCTAGATAATACTGTCACCAGACTGACATGGCCATAGCATCCTCTGCTTCTGATAAATTTAGAGATATTGCTCTACCAGACTCTTGAAATTTAATACATAGCCTTAATATGATAATTAGCTAAGAAAGCACATTATCATCAGGAAGTGATTGGCATATGTTACTTTGTGTGGAACACGTCAGATTAGAGCAAATGAGTGGGCATTTGGCAGTTCAGATTGCTATATACAGGAATAAATCATAGTTTAGTGAAATCTTACTGAAGACAGATAAAAAGCTGTACTTCCTACAGCAGCTGCAAAGATTTAATCCATAAACTTCATTAAAAACTGTCATAAATTGAATTTTTTGTTGAATGTCATCCAGGCAAAGACTGTGCTCCTTCTGTGTATTTATCAGATCAGTTAGAAACATGGTTTGCAGGGTCCCTGCAGGGCTTTATTAAGCCTTCTTTCTTTAAATGCCATTTACCAGTAAAGAGGTTGCAATATTCAGCATCTACACACCTCTTTCAGTAAAAATGAAACTAACATGACCAGAGCAATGAAGAACAGCTAAAATGATTCTGGGTGAAAGAACTAAACATTTTTTGGGTATAAATACTTCAATTTCTACTTGAAATATATTCCAAAACTAAAAAAAAAAATCTCTGAATCTGAGGTCTTGTACAGTTCAGTTGTACTTCTCTAACATTCTCATACAATTGTATAAGACAGTTTTGGGTAATCATATCTACTTAAATCTAATATTTAGAGCATTATTTTTTCCAGGAATATCTTTGGATAGTTTAGAAAAGAAACATGAAGAGATTTGAAGCAGTACTGTTAACAAATGTGATTAACCCGTGGTGGTGGTGCTGCAGTAGCGTTGTTGCCTCACAGTAAGACGCTGTCCGGTTCGACTCTCAGCTAGAGCGTCTTCTGCATGGAGAAGGTTGTGCGTCAGGGCTGGTAACTCAGCACGTAAAAATCAATTACCAATCATTAGCGGACTGGAGTTCCGCTGTGGCGACCCCTAACTGGGAAAAGCCTAAAGAAACAACAACAACTACTGTTAACAAATGTGATTGTTAAAGCACTTGTTTCTCAGGTACTTATAGTTTTAGCGACTGACCTGTGCCCCATTGGCCTTATAAATTAACCATGTATACTCTCTGTTTATGAATTCAGGCAGGTTGGAAGGAATCAGTTTTCAACAAGGTTAGCAATCTGCTTTGATACATGTTTCATGACTGTATCAGCACTGAATTGGACAGAGACCACCTTGGATATTGTACAACCAGACACCATAATGACCTGTCATACCATATCACACAGGAGGGTTGAAGGCTTAAATATGTACAGGGTTCAAACTGCAAATGATTAACTAGATGGAAAACTAGCTCAGCAAAGGGTGATACTTAAACTGTCAGTAACAGGCAGTAGAGTAAACTAGGGTTCAGTACTTGTACCAATTCTGAGTAATATACTAATCTCATATATTGTAACTAGACAGAAGAACAAGATCATCTTGTATATCAATTACATCATGATTGATGTATGGCCACAGAATAGATGTGACAGTCTCCATTGAGAGCTGATGCTTCTTGCAGGGTTAGTGTAAAGGAATCAGTTGTGATTTTAATGCAAAAAAGTGCAAGTCTACTTCCTTAATAATCCAGGCACTACAGGGGCCGATGGAAGATACTAGGCTCGCTTTCCAAAAATATGTACTTTTATTAAAAACCCAGCAGAACAAACAAAAATGATATAAGGCATAAAACACATTAACTGCCTCACCGCGTTTTTCATCCCTATAATGCTGGGACTTCATCAGACCACACCAGTAAGATTATAGAACTTAAACACTATTCTTAGTAGCAGTTAATGAATTAACTATTTTATACTTAAAGCAATAAACACACTTTGCTGAGTTTTTAATAAAAGTATATATTTTTGTAAAGCGAGCCTCGTATTTTCCATCAGCCCCTATAGTGCCTGGATTATTAATTCATTTGGTTGGCTTTTGCTTTTGGGATGGTGTTCCTACTTTGTGATTTTAAGTCTGTGTACTTAGGATGGGGAAATCTAGGGGAAGACAAAATACTAAGAATTCTGCCCCCTTTGGACAATACAGGATGAAAGGCTGTAGTGATCATAACCACTCCTGGGCTGAGTCATGCAATGCAATATGGAAGCGCACTTTTAAAGGACATGGGGCGAATATTTTGTTGAACTGTTTACAGAAATGTCAAATTAATTTGAGGTATTTATAAAGTTACATCTGAAATACTTGCCTGGTATTGGTGGCCATACAGCTGAGGAGAAATTACGCTAGTTTAAAGCATTTGTTATGTTGAGAGGAGTGATGGGATTAGGGTATGAGAAGAGTCTTAGTCTGGCAATTATATGAAAGCACAGAGTAATGTGAACGAGACTCCATCTTTAGAAAGTGAGGATGGAACTTCAGGAAGGTTTGTGGGAAAGAAACATGGGTAGGTAGTTGGAAAGGGGCAATGTTTCACAGAGAGGGTGGTAATACCATGGACTGCAGTCCCTGAGGTACTGATAGAGTGCAAGTTAACTGACGTGCTCTGCAATTCTTTGTGATAGAGAAAAAGAGAGATGGTTGAGGATATGAGAGAGTCTAGTTGTATACAAGCTCGTTGTGACACTTGGAAATATTCTGCACATAATGTTCCTTCTTCCACCATTATTACTGTATGGTCACACATAAAGCTATCAATGGGCAACAATAGCATAACTAGGGCAGGCAAGATAGGCAACTGGCCAGGTGCAAATTGTTGGAGGGCAGGGCACAATCAGCTGATCCTGTCCACTCCTTAATGCATACAAGCTTTTAAAGGCCAGTATTGCATTTGCGGCTAATCATAACTGCTGTAGCACTCTCTGTGCGGTCTAAACGGTAGCATACATTGTAGTAAGTAGTTTGCTACATTTTAAAAGTAAAAAAAAAATTTTTTCTTTTTGTTACTAAAATGAGAGTGCTGTAGTGTTCCGTGTCTAATAGCCTGTAGCAACTGCTTGCTATATTTAAAGAGTAAAATAAATATGTATTTTTTATAGAGTAAAACCTGAGCGCTGTAGAGCTCCATGCAGGGTATAATATCTAGCAACTGCTTGCTACAGTTTAAAAGAAAAAAATATTTTTTTTGTTGACTAATGTATGGAAGGAGGGTCTAGGGCAGGGCACAGAGATGAGATCTAATTGGCTCCCATGGTTCAGTACCTGATAGCAGACCCTTTTTTTTTGCTGTTCACTTGAAGAGCTGAGGGGGTGGTGACAGGGGTGCTAGTTTGTCAAACTGGCACAAGGCACTGGTTGACCCAGCTACTCCTCTGAAGGACAAATAGATTTTGTTTGTCATAATGCAAGTAACCACCATTACAGATTTATTCCAGAGTAACTTTCTTCTATTTTAAAATATTTTGTCTTGGCATTTACAGGGAGAGACAGACTGATAGAAGGAAAAAGGAGAAAATGGTCTCCATTATCTGCAAAATGCACTGTCATGGAAGAAACATTTTGCAGTGGAATATATTATGCAGATAGTTTGGGGAAGAATAAAAGGGTCAAAAATGAAAATACTGACATAAACATGGTAAAGAATTTTAATTGCAACTGTAAAATGAATTCCATTTTCCTGATCAACATGACGTCAGTCTGTCCCAAGCTAAACTGTATGGGTTAATAACTGGTTCAGCCTCAATGGCATATGACCAGCGATCAATTCATATATACTGAATGAACATGTACAATGGACAGTATCTCTGCTCATCTATTTCATTTATGTCCTTAGAGACAAACTGGGATGCAGACTGAAGGGAAGGTACCTTTGGGATACTGTTCTAATCAGGGGTGGCTCATGCTATAGGACTGCAGCCCCCCACTTGTAAAATGAATAAAATAAATTACCCATTCCCCCCACCGTAGAACATATAAAAATAAAATTAAAAATTTCCAGAGTCCACGCATGCATGCTTAGTTCCTGAGCTCCAGACTTCTCTGTTAGGCAGTCTGAATAGAGAAGGCAGGAAACTCCACCCTTCCAGCCCAGAGGTCTGTGCGATGACGACCGCACAAACAGGAAGGTCACCGGACTGCATCACCCACAAGCTGGAGACTCTAGCCTCCTCACGTCAGACCCAACAGCATGCGCAGGCCATTATGGAGGACAGAGACAGGTGATCAGGCTGCAGGATCGCTACGGAGGACTTAGCTGGGCTACTGCAGTGTACAGGATCGCATGGAGGACAGAGACAGTTAGGGTGTTTATGGAGGACAGAAGAGCGTGTGTGTCTGTATGTGAGTGTAAAATGCCCCAGTTGCTACATGGCGGTGGGTAGAGAATAAGGCTTGAACCCTGTACCTTGGGCCCAAGTGACAAGAGCCTGAATTCTCTACCCACCACCATCTGTACAACATTTGCAGATTTTTGCTTCATATCTGTTCTGCTCCTCATAAAATCTGTGGTTTCTGTATTTTTACTTAACACAGCCAGTGGTGCAGTGGTAGCATTGTTGCCTGACAGCTACAGGTTGTCTAGTTTGATTCTTGGCTGGGGTGCCTTCTGTGTGGAGTCTGCATGTCCTCCCTGTGTTTGTGTGGGTTTGCTCTGGTGTCCTCAATGGATATTTGTCACAATTTTTTGGACTGTATTCCCCCATTATTGGCTTCATCCAGATTTTTTTGTGCCAAGGTTAAGAGCTATGGTGATAACTGAACTCACTGAATATGTTTGGGGGCTGTATTCCTCCATTATTGGCTTTGTTCAGGTGTTTTGTGCTAAGATGTTGACAGCTATGGTGAGAACTGAATTCACTAAATGGTAGCCATTTAAGTTTCAGTCTTCCTTTCTTTCATAAAAATAGATGATTTGGCATAGTGGTATGTTGCTCTGACTGTTTTGCACAGGGTCCTGGGTTCAATGTATGGTGGTAGCACAGCATTTTATTATAGCATCTTTCCACCATGTCAAATAAATTGTTAAAATCAGACTGTAAAAATCATTAGGCTTTTCAAAATGACAGTCAGTAACACAGGATGGTCAGGTTCAAATAACGTTTCTTTACTAATGTACATTAGGAGGCAAAAAACTATACAAAACAAGTATAGAGTTTTGACTGGCTCTATACAGGAAATACCTTCAATTATATAGCATTTACAATCAGCTTTTGCCCACCTTACTGACGTGGTCAGTCACAGGGCATTTACATCACTATAGTCCACAATATTCCATTCATAAGAAGATGCTGAGGTAATGCTTTTTAAAAACTTTCCCATGAGAATAACACAGCCTTGCAAGGCACCTGGTCAATTACAATGTCTTCCTGTAAATGTTGCTTCTTCCAAGGTTTTAGATCAGTTCGAATACAATAGTCAGTTCATCTCTTAATACGTCCCTTTGTCTCTCTGGTAAGCAGCTGCACTCTATCTCTGATAGTGTTCACAAGGCCATCCTTCTCGGTGGAAAGAAGAAAGATATACATGCATTCATATTTATTTCTCTCTAACCCAGCAGATAATAATTGCTGAAAGACATAAGCCTGCTGAGCTGGCTACTGCCAGGGTCAGAGGTTAACCACACTGCAGCTAAGTTTCAAGCAATTACATGCAAGATCATTTCTACTGCCATATTGTTAAATAGAATCAAATACATTACATATTATACTGTTCCTACATTTGCACTACATATATGTTTAAGTACATATTTTTCTAACATTATCCCTCCTTTTAATGCTTTTTATTCTATTCAGAAACATAAACAACATTATTTCATTCCCTAGTCTCTTCCTCTCTGGAACTTTCAACTAGGCAAGTCATTTGTTTTATATTTCAGAAAGAATTTCATTTGGTATCAACAGATTCAACTCCAGGTCTTGATACATAGTCTTGGTTACAGATACATCAACGAAATCTCTAACTAATCTTTTCACACAAGGTATCCCGCAACAAACACATGCTCCCAATATGAGCAAAACTACACAAATAGCTATCAAAATATTCATTAGGATTGAACCCCACCCCCCCAAAAAGATTCTGGAAAAAGTTCGTCAGTGGGTTTGGGCCTGGTTCCGCCATTGCTGATACTTGCTGAATTACCTCTAGGTGGTCATTGATTTCGTGCTCATTATCTGGGATATACGCACAGCATTCTTCTTTGATAAGCGTGCACGTACCACCTCTCACCGCTAGGGTGAAGTCAAGAGCCATTCGGTTTTGTAGTACAACAGTTCTCATTGCATTCAGTTCATCAGTCACAAGTTCGAGAGCAGAAAAAGTCGCATTGCTCATTACTTCGAGAAGTTTCGACAATTTCCTCAGTTCCCAGATCGATTTGACTGCTCCATAGGCTGGGATTATTCCAGCCCAGGATATAACACTGTCACTCAAGTCCATATGAGTCAATTTTTCTTTATCTTTTACGGATGAATGATCTTTCCAATCAGCTTCGATTTTACCCACTGGATTAGCAGGTTTCTTGACTGAGTTCCCAGTTCTCTGAGCTATATCTCTTACATTCCGTATCTTACCCAGAGGCAATTCTGCAGTATGTCTTATTGCTGGAACCAGATAGCCCAAAAAACAACTGCTGGACCAATTCTCAGGTAACCACTTATATGCTTTTTTCCCACAGACAAAATAACAATTTTCTACTTTAGTACTGATGCGGGTTAACTCTGAATGAAACATTTTCCTGTCTATAACAGACAACTGTTTATACAATTCAGGATTTTTCTGTACATCTTTCAATGTTGTTTTCATTAAGCTTAAATATGAATCATAATTCGTGCTACAACTAATACTCTGATCTTTTGCTTTTATAAAGCACTTATAAGACACAGTTATATTACAATTACTCCAACCAACTTGGAGCGTATCATTTTTGTAAAAACAAACAATTCCCTTTTGTGTAACAGGTAAATACAGTGCCACTTTGTCCTGTGATCTCACAGAACCTGTATCAAAAAGTAGATTCTCCCAAGTCTCATTTATCCCCAAGGGGACAGCGGACATCAAAAGTCCTCCATATGCTGTAGGTATGGCTGTACAAACCCAACAATTTGAAATGTTCATAGTCTCTACATACACACGTTTCATAGCTAGGTACGTGTTAAAGTTTGGATGCCAATCTGTGGCCAGTCCATCACGTTTCGTTATTTTTATCTGTGTAGTTATTTGCAGAAAAACCCCCCAGCAAAAGAAAAGTCACCACCAACATGGTTAATAAGTGTATGATCAGTAGGACAGTAAACCAATGTCTTTGGGGTTGCTTTGTACTTTTATACACTCTGCCCCTGGTCATTCTGTTTCTGTGATATATCAGCTACAAAATGTTTGTCTAACTGGAAATTCTTTACCGGCTTGCAGTGGGTCAGGTGAACCCAGGACGACCTCTCCGCAACCTTTACTGCAGTAGGCGTTGCCAACAGTACTTGGTACGGACCTTCCCACTTAGGACTTGTCCAGTTTTTCTTCTTGATGACTTTTAACCATACCCAGGATCCTGGGGCTAGCACTGCGTCCAGCTTCGTCTGTTCTTTATCTGAAAAAGAGTTTAACTGCAAAACAGTCTTATTGATTAACAATCTTTTCATATAACTGGCTAATGAGCCATCGACCTCCAGCTCTGCAGGCATAAGAGCTTTCCACTGTGGCACATAATATGCCCTTCCAAATACTACTTCAAAGGGGGTCAAACCCTTTACATTTGGAACTGTTCTCATGCTCAGCAATGCTAGAGGTAAACAGCAAATCCAATTCTTCTGAGTCTCACTCATCAACTTCCTTAACTTGTTTTTCAAAATCCCATTGTACCTCTCCACCAGTCCTGCTGACTGTGGGTGGTAAGCACAGTGATTCTTCAAGGAAATCCCAAAAAATCTCCCAAGTTGCTGAATTGTCTGATTGACAAAATGTGTCCCATTGTCACTATAGATTCTTTCCAGTATGCCATATCTAGGAATTATTTCCTTTACTAGGGCCTTTGCCACTGTTGCTGCATCCGGATTCCTGGTTGGAAAAGCTTCTACCCATTTTGAAAACATATCTATGATCACTAAACAGTATTTCTTTCCTTCACATTTATTCAACTCTATGAAGTCCATACAAATAGTATGGAACGGATATGGTGGTGTAGGGAAACTCCCTTGCTTCGGTTTGAATGCTCCCTGTGCATGATGTTTACTGCAAATATGACATGCTGCACAAAACTTTTGTGTGTAGTTCGTAAATCCGTATGTCTGGAATATTCTGTTAACTAACTGTACCATCCCCCCTGTTGAGACATGGCTCTGCCCATGGCTCAACAAAGCCGCATATCTAAATAAATTAGATGGTAATATCGGCTTTCTCTCTTTGGAGATGTACAATCCGTCTTCAAGGATTGCTCCTCGTCTTACCCACTTCTGTTTTTCTGCTTTTGTAGTTAACGTTTGCATTGTTTTTAACATTTCTAAATCTAAAATCTCAGAGGGTTGTAATTCCTCATTCAAAAGTAAAGTTTCTGAGTCTGAGGCTGCTTGCTTCACAGCTGCATCAGCTCGTGCATTACCTTTTGAAATCTCATCCTGTTGCTTTGTATGAGCTGCACATTTACAAATAGCTACTTTAGTAGGTAACTGAATGGAATCTAATAAATTCAAGATTAGTTGCGCATGATTAATCGGTTTACCAGTGGATGTTATCATTCCCCTATTCTTCCACTGCTGTGCAAAAACATGCACTGTGGAGAAAGCATACTGACTATCAGTATATATGTTCGCACATCTATCTTTTGCTAGAGTGCAAGCTCATGTTAAGGCTATCAATTCTGCTGCTTGAGCAGACAAGTTAGGCTGCAGGGGTTGGGCTTCTACAATCCCAACATCAGTAACTACTGCATAACCTACTAGGTTCTTTCCTGTAGGACCCTTCCTACATGATCCGTCCACATAAAATGTCACCTCTGCATCAGCTAAGGGTATATCAGTAAGATCCTGTCTGGGTAAAGTTATTTGCTCCATTTCCTGTAGGCAACTATGTGGTGTGCCATCCACAGGAGTCGGAAGCAACGTTGATGGATTTAATTGCTCTTCAGGAACAGCAGATGGTGCTAGTAGGCTAGGAATGAACTTTTATGAAATAAAGAATAGAAAGGGTTTTAAAAGAATAAATATTTAGTAGTTTTTATTATATTTGTATTTATTTATTTAATGTGGTTTTAAATAAATTATTGAGTGACAATGGATTTTAAACTAATGAAGAATGGAGTTCTTTTAAAATTAAATATCGAAATGTGTTTTTAATAGTTTCAAATAGTAATTTCAAATGAGCCTTGTAAACAGATGTTTTTAATGTTAATCATTTATTTAATGAATTTTATTGGTTGGTATAGACCACATGTGAGTATATTAGGTGTTTTCAAATTATACTTGTTAGTCTGAAGAAGTCTTACATGTTTGTGGAGACGAAAACGCATTGTGGATGTTAATAGCGTTTACGTTTTGCAGTGATTTGTTTTCTGTACTTGCAATAAAGTGTGTTGGTCATCGCTGGTGAACTGCTTCCGTGGTTTTTGGATTTATTGGCTTCATATCTTGAATTTGGCACCTTTTTTGTGTTTGTTTGGTACGGCGCTTTATCATGGACAGCAGTGCTACGGCTTTGAACCGGGAGGACTGGGGACAGTCCCGGAAACTTATAGGTCAGTTAACTGAGTTAATTGAGTTACTCACCCCACTCTGTTCGGCTTTGGTTGCTACAAAAAGAAACCAAGAAGCAGATGGTACGTCCGAATGGACCGAGGAGGCAGGGCATTCCAAAAGTAAGAGGAAAAGACATAATTTTGAAAGGAGCCCTGGGCGGACGGAGGAAGCGGAACCGAATGGTAGCAACTTCGATCCTGCAAATACACCAATGGTTCTACAAAGACCAGGAGAATGTATGGGTAGCAACGAGAGTCGGGGTTTAACTGACCGGAATCGCAAGAGCAATTGTTCAGGTTTAAAAGCCTCAGGTACTGTTCCTCCCATTACTGACAATTTTGATATGTTAGAATGGCTTAAAAATCCTATGGACACTAAACTATACAGAGCAGAAGAGGGTGCACCAGTGGATGGTGACTCTTATGCTATGAAAATTAATAAATTGTCTGGTATGATGTATAGATACAAATCAATGAACATAGAAAATTGTTATCTCAAGGAATGTATCAAACAAAAAATAGTACCAAAAGGTTTAAGGGTCTGGAAATACCCTAACAATGTAGAAACCGGTACATTGTTTCATACTGAACTTGTGAATGTATTTAACGAATGTGGTATTAGTATATTGAGGCTCATTATAAAAGAAAATAATAGGAAATTAGAAAGTTTGGAAGAAGAAATTAGAGTTCTGGATGATTTTATTAAAAAGGATATGCTGTTTGAAGTTAAAAAAGAAAAAGAAAAATATTTAAATATGGGCTCAGAAGTGGATGCTAAATGTTCCATTTTGGAACAAAGAAAAGTTAAGAAATTAAGGAGAGATATTGAGGAATACCAGAATGATATTAGTTACCCCAAGCCACCTGCTATAAAATGGGAACATAACAGCAGAATTGGCTATAAGAAGAGTAACATTAGATATGATTCTAGTAATATTCCTGAGGAAGAAGAAGAGTGGATTAATTACGATACTGAATTTCCACCATTAAACAGAACGAAGCACCATGGAAATGATAATAGGTATCAACATTTTCAATGGAGGGGAGGGAGAAGGGGGAGAGGGAGATATTAAATTCAGTTACTAATACCCTTGGACCCACCCACATTTTTTCCCCTGAGGAGATGGAAATTTTGACACAACAAGTGAGCCCTGATATTAGTTTAACAGTGGAGGATGAGTTAAGTACAGGTATCCTATGTACAGGAACTACATATTCACTTAATAATTTTTCTATTTATAACTTTAGTAATGTTTGTATTAATAAAACACATTTTGATATTTTAAGTAAGGGGTTCAAATTCATTCCTAATACGAAAGGTGACCTGGTTCAGTCCCTAATAGATATGAAGTTGTTCCTAAGGAAAGTGAATCTTTGTGTTACACTTCCCCCTAAGGTGTTGGATGAAAACCGCCAGGAAAATATACTCATCAGGAAAAGTACATATAATCCCCCTTATCACCCCCAGATTAGAAACCTTGACCTGATATTAGAGAAGAAAATTAGAGAAGAATTTAAACTTGTGGAGAAAGAATATAATATCACAAAAGAAGAATATAATACATTGAATGAGTTAAGGTTTAATAATCAAGTCAGGATTATGAAACCTGACAAAGGGGGAGGGGTGGTTATAATGGAAAACATTATCTACGATGGTAAAATGCATACTATCTTAGGTGATGGTAACAAATATAGAATAGTTTCAAATGAAGTACAACTAGCTTACCAAAAAATAGATAACATTCTAGACAATTTGCTACTGGAAGGCATAATAGATGTTAAATTACATCAGTTTTTGTATGTACCTAAACCAAGGATACCCATTATTTTTGGGATACCAAAGGTACATAAGAATGTTAGTGACCCACCGTTAAGACCGATAGTTTCAGCGGATGGTTCCAAGACCACCAGCTTGGCCAAATATGTGGATATAACAGCAAAACATATTTGGGCCATGAACAAATATATATTAAAGGATTCTTGGGACCTATTGAGGGACATTAAGTCAGATTTATTTTCAAATGATCTCATTTTTGTGACAATTGATGTCATTGATTTATTTTCATGTATACCCCACCATGAAGGTATGAGATTATTTGAGGATATGATTTTTCTTGACAAAAAATTGTCACATTTGGAGAAAAATGCAGTGGTAGCATTGGTAGATGTTGTACTAAGGAACAATTTTATGGTCTTTAATGATGAGTATTATCAGCAAATTAGTGGAGTAGCAATGGTGCGGGCTAAGATTCCACATATGCTAACATTGTGTTAGCAGCTTGGGAGTCCAATTTTGTTCATAACTCAGGATACACTCAATATTGGACTCTTTATAGGCGGTTTCTAGATGATATAGTTATTTTTTGGATTGGGGTAGTGAAAAACTATTGGAATTTATGAATTATCTACAGAATACTACTAATTTTCTAAAATTCACGTTTACCACGTCCGTAGATAGGTTACAATATTTGGACGTTGAAATATATAAGAACGTGAATAATAGGGATTTTGAAACCAAGGTTTTTAGGAAAAACACCTTCTGCAATTCCTATTTACATTTCACTAGCGCCCCACATTGTAAAAAGAATATTGTCAAGGGACAATTTGTGAGGGGGTGTCGTATGACTAGTAAAGATGATGATTTCATCAAGGAATGTAACACACTGGAGGGAATGTTTTTAGCCAGGGGCTACCCTTATGAATTTGTTTCAAGAACTAGAAAAGAGGTAGAGGAAAACAGACCAGGTAAATACAAACCTATAAAAGGTGTAGAATTAACTGTAAATAATGACAATTTGTCATCTTTTAATAAGTATAATAAAATTAATGTAGTTAATGATGGACAGTATAATTCAGCATTAGTGATGGAGTTTAACAATTTGAATATTAAAGTAAGAAAGATTTTCCAGAAAGAATGGAGCAATTTTGTTTCATATACTGACATCTTGAATAACAAGAAAGAGATGCCTAAGGTTGTATATAAAAATGGTAGAAGCATTAAAAATTTGTTGGAAAATAACAAAGTAAGTAACAGCAATGAGATTTCTATGAAAACGTTACTATATGATAAAAATAGGAAATATGGAACATATCAATGTGGACACTGTAATCAGTGTCCACATATTAGTAACAAGATGGAAATTTTGGTACCAACAAGGGACATTAACATTACTGCCTCTGGATATTTTAATTGTGATACACAGGGGGTGGTGTATTTAGCCATGTGTTTGGAATGTAAGTCATATTATGTGGGGAAGACTGAGAGAGCATTAAAGAAGAGAATTTATGAGCATATTTACGAGATATCTAAGAAAAAAGAAACAAATGCTCTGTTCAAACACACGTTAGACTGCAACAATGCTAAATTCACCTTCTTTGTATTGGAACAGGTTAAAAGAGAAATAAGAGGGGGCCCTTGGGAAGAAAAATTAGAATTTAAAGAGCTCTGGTGGCAAATTTTATTAGATGCGACTAATTTCCCAGGGCTTAATGACCACATTTCCCTAACCTCAGTGTTAAAATTAAGAGCAGCCAAGATTTAGTTTTATTTGTAATTGCTCTTCAGGAACAGCAGATGGTGTTAGTAGGCTAGGAATGAACTTTTATGAAATAAAGAATAGAAAGGGTTTTAAAAGAATAAATATTTAGTAGTTTTTATTATATTTGTATTTATTTATTTAATGTGGTTTTAAATAAATTATTGAGTGACAATGGATTTTAAACTAATGAAGAATGGAGTTCTTTTAAAATTAAATATCGAAATGTGTTTTTAATAGTTTCAAATAGTAATTTCAAATGAGCCTTGTAAACAGATGTTTTTAATGTTAATCATTTATTTAATGAATTTTATTGGTTGGTATAGACCACATGTGAGTATATTAGGTGTTTTCAAATTATACTTGTTAGTCTGAAGAAGTCTTACATGTTTGGAGCAAACGCATTGTGGATGTTAATAGCGTTTACGTTTTGCAGTGATTTGTTTTCTGTACTTGCAATAAAGTGTGTTGGTCATCGCTGGTGAACTGCTTCCGTGGTTTTTGGATTTGATGGATTTAATGTCGTACAACGTTCAATCACCATGTGAGGTTGACTCAGCAGTATGGTCATACAAGAAAGATGTCTAGCCGGAGACAAAAATGCAATTTTCTCTTGCAGTAAAATTATCGCCACTGCATGAGGCACCCTCAAAGTGAGAGGGTGGAATAATACCATTGAGGCCGAAGCCTGTACTGCCATGGCAGCTGCAACAACTGCCTGTACACAATGTGGCAACGACCGTGCCACTAGGTCCAGCTGTGATGAATAGTAAGCTATGGGGCGTTGCTTACTTCCATGCTGTTGCGTCAAGACTGACGTCATATATCCCTGCTTACAATCTACAGTCTGAAAAAATCTCTAATGGTAATTCGTGAGCCCCAAAACTGATGATGAAGCTATCAATCGTTTTAGCCTGCAGAAGGCTGCTTCTGCCACTGGAGTCCAATGTAATATATCTTGTGCTGCCATAGGTGTTTTAAATATTAAATCAGCCAATGGAGCCGACTCCAAAGCATAGTTTGGTATCCAACTTCGACAAAAATTAGTTGTCCCCAGGAAGGACATAATTTCCTTCTTGGTAGTTGGCTTAGGTGCTTGTAAAATTGCTGTCTTTCTATCTTCATCTAATGTTCTACCCCCCTTGGATATCACATATCCCAGGTACTTGACCTGTGTTTTCCAAAGTTGCAATTTATGCTTGTTTACTTTATGTCCCTGTTCTGCTAAAAACCTCAATAATGCTATCGTATCTTCCCTACATTGCTGCTGGGTAGGGGCCGCAAGCAGGATGTCATCCACATAAAGTAGAACTTGACTGCCCCCTGGTGGAGTAAATCCCACCAGGTTGCTAGCCATCTCCTGTGCAAATATTGTTGGACTTTCACAGTATCCCTGTGGTAGTCGAGTATAGGTGTATCTGTTACCCTGAAATGTAAAAGCGAACCAATACTGACTGTCTGGATGTATAGGTATTGAAAAGAAAGCATTGCTTATATCTACCACGGTAAAATACTTCTGTTGTGGCTTTAAATCATTCAACAAGGTGTGCGGATCTGGCACCGTAGGTGCCCTAGGTATTATTGCATCATTTACAGCTTGTAAATCCTGTACCATCCGCCATTCTCCGTTTGCTTTCCTAACAGGAAATAGAGGGGTATTACATGGTGAATCCAAAGATTCTACCAGTACTCCTTTCTTAAGTAATGTTGCTATTATAGGCTTAATTCCCTGCTCTGCATCTTTTCTCAAAGGGTATTGTTTCTTTTGTGGTCTAAATGCTGACTTCGGTGTGATAGTTACTGGACCTGCTGTCCGAATAAGCCCTACATCTGATTTCCCTGTTGACCAAAGAGTGCTTGGTATATCACACAAAGCTTTTTCTTCTTCTTCTAGTAAGAACATCAATCAGCTGTCCTCACTTTGTTGTAAGTGTACAGCTGGACGTGCTTGCGTTAACCAATTCAGTCTTTGCTTTTGTATTCCTTGTTCTGACAACTCTAAGTCGGTTTGCCTTTCCCATCTTGTCACTTTTTCACCTAGGTCTACCCATCTGGCATTCTTATGTTTGGTTAAACTGACATGCGGTAGCCAGTTGGACTTATACAGTCCCGTGAATTCCTGAGGTAATGAACAACTCACCACACTATTACCCTCAGTATCCCAGTACAGGGTTCGTAATACTAGCCTATTTGCAGGATTTCTGAACAATTTTTCCTCATATTCCTTATCAGGTCCTGGGGTACTACAATAGTACAGAGTAAAATGTAACAAATGCTGTTGATCGATGTGAAGGGAGGGTACCTTACTGATGGCTACGTTCATCAGTTCTTCGGTCACTGCCCCTGGACCAGTCGTAACTAGGTCCTGGCTGTACCAATAGTAGGCTTCACCCTCCGATCGCATCACAAAAGTATCCATTTGTCTTTGTGCCTCCATACCCTTCATGGTAGGAACTACTGCTATGCCAAAAAGCTGCATAATGTCTCTTCCCAGTAGATTCACTGGACATTTTGCAGAAAGTACTATCTTACTTCTCTGGGACATACCTGAAACAGGGTCAGTTATTGCTATATCATGGGAAAGTGGTTCCCTGTATAGCTGTCCGTTTGCTGCTTTCACTAATATGTAATCAGGTGATTCAGAGTGTTCCGGTAACTTTGAAGGATGTATCAAAGTCCGCGATGCTCCTGAATCACACAAAAATCTCACTTCCCTCCCCTCCACCAGAAGTGTAACTTCCGGTTTCGTGTCCGCCAAATAGAGCTCCAAGCTCAATAAGGCTAAATCTAAAACTTCACTTTCCTCATCATCTACTTGCACTTCCTCTATTCCTACTACTGTGTTTACATTTTCTCCCCGCTCATTACTCTCTCCTGATGACTGTTGAACATTATGACTATCATATAGTCAATCCTCATCACTCCTATCCTTCCCTTCTGTAGTCATTTTTTTATTTGATCTGCAATCCCTTGCTAAATGTCCCTTCTTCCCGCACTTGAAGCACTCACCTTTTCTCTTTCTTTCCTCAAAAACCTCTGAGTCTCTGTCAGAGCGCTTATTGCTCTGAGCGTTTCTCCTACCCTTTTTACCTGACTGCACTACAAAGACTTCTGCTCCGTCTTCAGCTGTGAAGACCTGCGTCTTCTTTTTCTTCTTACTGTTAAAGTGTCTTTCAGCATGCCTAGCATACTCCAGTAAGGCTTGTAGCCTACTGCTCGATGATCTATCATATGCTTTGTAATAAAGCTACTGATAGGGCAATGCAACCTTTCAAAAATGCATTTTCAATTGTTGTTCATATGAGCTATCATTTTTCTGACTTTCGGGAATAGGCATACCACTATGGTTATTAAAACATTCTAATAATCTACCAAAGTACCCATCCACAGTTTAATTATCCTGTTGTATGCACTGATTAATACAGGTCCAATCTGCTCTAGGTTTCCATTTTTCAGTAATTCGGTCCGTAAGACCCTTTAACCTAGTGTCTAACTCTGCGTCACTATGTAGGAGGGGTTTAAGTTGCGCGTCACGCGCACTCCAGGTGCCACAAACCATGTGCCAGTCTGGGCCTATAATTTGTCTAATAACTTTCTACTTCTTCCCCATTTAAGTGGTAACTCAATCGCATACCTTGTAAATCTTGTATAAACTTTTCATGATTAATTTTCGGATGGGGAATCCCCTCTGTAGCCTTCCGGATATCTTCCGGTGTCCATGGTCTATACACTTAGAGGGTTGGGTCCTGGCCTTCCTGTCCTGCCTGAGGGTTCGGTACTTCAATTAATGGACAGATTTCCTCACTCTCTTCTAGTGAATCCCTCAATTGAGTGTCCCTAAGTGTTTTACATGTTCGGGATCTAGTCTCAATAGGTTCTCTTATAAATGGTTGTTTAAATGCCCCTGTTGCCTCAGGATAACGTGGGGGAGGACCGGCCTGTCCTCCCGCTTCATATCCTGGGTAAAGTATCGGTGGTGGCGGAGGGGGAGGGGCTGTCGCTACTACTGTATTATTATCTTCTTTATCTAAGAATAATGCTTTCGCATTTTTAACCTTTTGTTCCCTTCGGTTTACTTCCTCAATCCACCTGTGTGCTTGAGGAATACCCAACTGTCGCTGTTTTTTCACCTGACCTTCTGCGTCAGATTTTAACTGTTTCAAAAGTTTCACTAATGAAATTTTGTCTAATTTACCATCAAATTCATATTTATTAACCCATTTTGCAAAATATCTCACATTATCTGCTCTCTGCAATTGCATATATTTCGCATCATCCGTCAAAGGCGGATCTCGCGATCTTTTAGTGCACTGATTTCCCATGTCTTAAAAAAGACTGTTACGTAACCCTTCTCTTGTACCACGTGGTATCTTCTTCCCTGTATCCACAGTAGTGTCTAGAATGACTGTTTACTTTGCTTTGTTTTTTTTCCCTGATCTATGACCAAACGTACAGTACTTCAATACATTCTCGTCCTGCTATCACAAATCTCAATAACAGTACAGTGTGTAACCTGGTCCCTGATCTAAAACAAAGACAAAGAGGGAAACTCTCCTTACCTGAGCCTCCCATTTATGACTGCACGTTTTCTTCTTGGGATCCAGTTTTCCGCTTTTCAGCCACAGATCAGAAAGTGGACAGCCTCTTTACACACAATTCAGTCGGAGGTCTTTTCACTCAAGAAGAACCATTTGTTTTGGCAGCTTCTCCTGCGCAGATTTATTACCACCCATGCACTCTGACCTGCAGCTTACCAAGGGAATTCCGGCTTAAGAAGGACCAAAATGTCAAATAAATTGTTAAAATCAGACTGTAAAAATCATTAGGCTTTTCAAAATGACAGTCAATAACACAGGATGCTCAGGTTCAAATAACGTTTCTTTACTAATGTACATTAGGAGGCAAAAAACTATACAAAACAAGTATAGAGTTTTGACTGGCTCTATACAGGAAATACCTTCAATTATATAGCATTTACAATCAGCTTTTGCCCACCTTACTGACGTGGTCAGTCACAGGGCATTTACATCACTATAGTCCACAATATTCCATTCATAAGAAGATGCTGAGGTAATGCTTTTTAAAAACTTTCCCATGAGAATAACACAGCCTTGCAAGGCACCTGGACAATTACAATGTCTTCCTGTAAATGTTGCTTCTTCCAAGGTTTTAGATCAGTTCGAATACAATAGTCAGTTCATCTCTTAATACGTCCCTTTGTCTCTCTGGTAAGCAGCTGCACTCTATCTCTGATAGTGTTCACAAGGCCATCCTTCTCGGTGGAAGGAAGAAAGATATACATGCATACATATTTATTTCTCTCTAACCCAGCAGATAATAATTGCTGAAAGACATAAGCCTGCTGAGCTGGCTACTGCCAGGGTCAGAGGTTAACCACACTGCAGCTAAGTTTCAAGCAATTACATGCAAGATCATTTCTACTGACATATTGTTAAATAGAATAAAATGCATTACATATTATACTGTTCCTACATTTGCACTACATATATGTTTAAGTACATATTTTTCTAACAGTTTATATATGTTTAAGTACATATTTTTCTAACACACCATTATACAAGCAATGTTTAAAGTGTGCCCCTGGATTTTGGGCTTTTGCCCCCCCCCCAAATAAATTTTGGCCTTTTCCATATTTCTTGTGCTGCAAAGGTCAGAGATACAGCTAAGTGTCAACTAGATTTTACAAGGAGCTGAGAGTTGCATGGGAACAAAAGTTTAGTGCTGCTTATGCAGAGGATGCTTACATTAGTTAATAGCACAACAGGTAGTGTACTTGCTTTTGATGCAGAAGGCTGTGGGTTCTACTCCCACAGTTGGTAGATCCATTACTGATACTGTACTCTGTTGTAAAGGGGATGGATGCTGCAGTCCTCTTTGGCGAAGAAACCTAGTAACTATGAACCTGTTATCAGTTTGCCATCCATTCCCTATTGCGATATTACTAGCTTATCATTTTTTTAATGCAAAATAGGCAATTTATTCCTCAAGGGCAGCAGGCACTTTATTTGTAGATGAAACAGTGACATATAAAGTTGTTTGCTTGCAGTAACCTCTTCATTAGTTAACAGATTTCTTTAATGTGGAATTATTTAGATGACTTCGTGCATATTTACTGATACTGGTGGACTGTAGAAGTTTGACTAGACTTTTATGATGGAAATGTTCTGAATTGGGCAGTTTTGTCATTATTGGTACATATTTTGTTTCATTGTTTACTGGAAAAATGTTCAAAACAATAAATTTAAAATGCCCTCTAACAACTGTACTGTATTGTACAAGGAATATAATTCAATACAGTCAAGAAGGTGTATCAAAGAGCATGTGTATGTTTTATGTTCAAGGGGCCTATGATTTGAAAACAGCCCAAAATTAATCTTTATATGCCACTGGCAAAATGTATTTTCTTTGAATGAGGGTTTCAATGAATGTGAGTTTCAAGGGCAGAGAAGTTTTAATGCCAAGTCTACTTTCATTGTGAGACTGCATTGCTATTAGGATTTATGCTGTAAAATCTAAAATAAAACTTTCAAATCAAATCCATATAATCGCAGAAGTAAAGCAGTATGCACATTGCAGTGTTTATGGCAAATGGGTGAAATAACCAATGAATGGGACATTGGAATGGCTGCTGGGGGCACGCTCCATTCGACCATGATTTTGTGAGGGGGGAAGGGCAGCAAACACAGACCGCGCCAGCTGAACTATACCTCAAAACTGTCCAGAATTTTGCAGAATGAATAGATTTTTGCATTTTTCATTTGTTCCTCATAAAATTTGTGGTTTTCTGCCAAATCATTTAGCAATGAAGTCATTAAATAATGACAGGCATTGAGTTTCAGACGTCATAACCTTCAAAAAAAATGCATGCTAAAGCAAGACCTGTTATTCTATCAACTGTCTTAAGTTTATACAAGAGCAATTTTTAATACTGTTTGTATGTTCCTCCAATATATTTGGCCTTGCCCAGATTTCCTGCATTAAGAGGTTGAAAGGTACGTGCAAATAAATCGGTTTATAGAATAAGGAATATCCAAACCTTTCAACTGTCTCCAATTTTGGCTCAAAATGTTGCTCTCCCCCTAATAATCCCTCTGTAAAATGGCAATTTTGGAAGAAAACGTGGAGGGTTTACAATTATAAATAACTGTAATAATCAGAGTTGTAGATTACTTTTATTTCAGAAATGCATGTAGATGTTCTTATTTTGTCAGCTGCTCAAGTTAACAGTACTAATTTTAAAAAGGTGTCCCTTCTTTGACAGGTTCCCAGCTGTACTGTGTGGCAATTTTATATTTTTGCGTAACATATTTGGTCTGTTTTTCATAAAATTATGGTTTTCTGGCAAATTAGTAGCAAATCATTAAAGACTGAAGTTAGAAAATAATGGGAGACATTTGTGTTTCAGATTTCATACCCTTCAAAAACTCATGCTAATGCAAGACCTACAACTATTCTATTAGCTTTCTAAGTTTATAAGAGCAATATTTAAAAATTGTCTTTATTTTTGGGCCTGTGTCCTACTTCTATGTATGGCTTTGTCCAGATTTCTTCCTCTGAGGTTGAGAGGTATGAGTGTCAGAGCCATCACCGTCAGCCAGAGACATTTCAAACTGTGACCTACTTGTTGCACTCCACTCCCCATTGTAGTGGCTCTGGATGTGTCCAAGCAAGGCAAGGAGCAGTTATGCAGTGTAAGTGTGCAGAGTATTCCCCCATCCAAAGCAGACCACAAGTACGACCATGGCTTTTCATCTGTCCTTGATTTTTGCAGAATGTTCTGGTTTAATGACCATCAGGTAAGCTTATCTGAGATTGGAAGATGCAAGTAAGCTTTAATAAGCATACTGTTAAAGAATTACCAACATTGAAAGCCTTTTCATTGTTGCCATGAAGAGAATATTTACATAACTAGATAACGTATAAGCCTTAGGTATTGAAATGCATATGACAGTATTTGTAATAAAGGACAGGATTACAGTATTTTCAGAAGCTCATTACATTTGTTGGAGACTTGCAGTTATCTTTGCAGGCTTTACCCGTACACTAAACTGAATGCCAATCTATCATGTGTGGTCCATAACTTGTGCAGTAATCCTTTAAGCAATGTATCTTGAGCTTGTTTTTTGTTCGCTGTTCATTTTTTACTTTGATCATGTGTTCTCCATGAAACAAGTAGATAGTTGTCAGGCAGCAGGTCTTTTATGGATAAGAAACATTTTTACAAGTGGGGATCACAGAGATTGCTACTTTCAGCATGTTACTTGGTAATTTTATTAAGATAAATATAAATTATAATTAGAACTGCAGTGCAAGGAGGAGTGGTTTGAGCTGAGTGCTGCTTTTTTTTTTTTTTATACTTGATTTTGACTGGCATTCCAGTAATGTATTTAAAAAGCAATGTATTTTTTCATGCCTCACAACCTTTGTGTTTCCATCTAGATATTAAGTAAGTTGTCATGCAGCCAATGCATTGAAATATTTTTTTCTTCTACACTTCATTTTGTCTTGATTGGACTCTCGTATTGATGGTTTGGCACCCAGGGCAGCGTATTTAATTAAAGGTCCAGTTGTGGTTTTGAGCATAGCCCCACCCCTTTCTAGTTGGTCGCACCCCTTCCCATTGGTCCCACCCATTCAGCTGTCTCCTGCAGCAGCCCCTCTTTAATTTGAAGTCACCAGACACCACTGGTTCTAATCACGGAACTGTTAGAGTGAAACAGGATTGGGTCTCTCCATGAGAGATGTAAATAATGCACTTTTCCTTTTGAGCATAGTTAGGCTTGGAAGAGGTGGAGGTGTTGCAGTGTTAACAGCATTGTGCACTAGCTGTATAAGATAACTGTAGCACCAGGAATTCAAACAGAAAGCACAGACAAACTTCTGCATGATTTTAGTCTGAACTATACTGGTATTGCTTACATTTCTTTTTTTTTTATTTGTTAAATGTTTTGTTTTTCACATGGCTGAGCCTGAAATTGGCCGATATTGATCAGTGCATTACCCTGGTAAACAGATATAAGTATGTGTGTGTGTGTGTATATATATATATATATATATATATATATATATATATATATATATATATATATATATACACACATATACACACATATATCAAATAGAGAGATATAGATATAAATATATTATAAATTAATTAATTCTGGCATGTGGTGTTCATCACTGTGATCTCTAATAGTCCTTTCTTATAAGGGCCTTGTGCAATGTAGGACACTGTAGCACCCCAAAAAATTCTCATAGAGAGAGACAGAGGGGAATGTAGGTGCCACACAAACACCCAAGCTAGTAACTGAACTAGTTTTGAAATGTACTGCCATCCAAGGCCAAAGGATTTAATAAAAAGTCCACTGTAAGGTAAACAGTAGTGCACTAACCTGTTTGTTGAATCTGTTTCATTGATTTAATTAGATGTACTAAGAAATTGACGGATACACTAATATGTATAGACATACATGAAAAGAGACATGGAGGACTTCTCAGATTATGTACCCAGGCGGGTACAACCCTAGCCCTGAGCAGCATCCTACCATCATCCAGAATGATACCAAAGTACAAGCAGAAAATGATTGATTTCAGCAATTGGCTAAGTTTCTGGTGTCATTCTAAAGAGATCCAGTATCTGCCTGGGATGACATGATTGACAGACCTCGATGCTTTGCCAGAGATGGCCTGCATCTGTCACCCCTGGGCTTCCGGATACTGGCCAAGGCTCTTGCCACCACTATAGTGCCTTTTTTAGGCGGTGTTCCAAAGACCAAATTACCACCGTAACAGCTACAAACAAATCCAATCTGATAGTCATGCTGCTCAACGCTAGAAGTCTAAATCTCAAAATGCACTCGCTCGAAGCATTCCTTAAAATAGAGAACATCAACATTTGTGCTGTAACTGAGACCTGGTTTAAGGCAGCAGAAAGCACCCCTGAACTACCAGGCTATAAATCATTCCACACCTTTCGGCCTCAGAACTTGGACCGAAGCGCCAAATGTGATGGTGTTTCCATATTCATAAAGGATGCGCACACCTCCAGACTGGTAGCCCAACATAATGCATCAGAGATACTTCAGGTGCAGCTAACATTGGGTAAGACAGTGATTCAGGTCGTAACCTGTTACAGATCCCTAGCCATGTCCCAAGACACTCACTCCACGTTCCTAAGCACCCTGGAGAATATTAGGGTGCAACCTAACACACTCATACTGGGCAGCTTCAACTACCCCTCCATTAACTGGGAAAACTAATGTACCAATACACTTGCCCAACATTTCCTGGAATTCATTAATTCCAATGCCCTGGAACAGCTCATTCTTACCCCCACTAGAGGTAGCAACATTCTTGACCTGGTCATTACTAACATGGGCGACCGTTGCTCTACACCAATAGTCAACTCCTCCCTGATTAGATCCAACCACAAACTAATCACCTTAGAAATCAACATCCCTCCCACCCTCCCCACCCCCACAAAGGTAACCACCATGAAAAACTTCTCCAAAACTAACTTTGGGCCCCTAAGAACAGAGGTGCCTAACTTCACAGCACCCATGCAAATGGAGAATAGTTGCATGACCGCTGAATCATACACCAATGCTGTGTATGAACATGTACACAAATGCATGGATCTCACCATACCCAATAGAACCAAGACGCTCTCCTCCAAAAAAAAGGAAGCCAATCTGGTGGTCCCCTGCCATAAACAAACTCTACAACAGAAGGAGGAAACTGATGCGGAATAAGGTAAAGTCCCAAGACTGGAAAAACTCCCTTATCAGCCTCAACAAAATGTTGAGATCCCTCATCAAATCCTCTAAAGCTAGCTATGAATTGCAGCAGATAGTAAAGACAACCACAAGGCCTTCAATAGTTATGTAAAGAACCTCCCTGGCAATACCCAGATTTGCTCTGAGCTACTGCACAATACCTCCTGCACCGAGTTAACAGATACTGACAATATACTGGCCGACAGATTCAGTGCCAACTTTTCCCCTCTCCACCCCAAAGGACCAATCACAATACCAGTAGATTGCCAGCCACCCAGTATTACTACTGCACAAGTTACAACCTCACTGTTCAAGGCCAAGAATACAGCTTCTATGGGACCTGACAATATCCCTGGCTGTGTTCTACATGAATTACAGAGTGAACTGGCACCTCACCTGTGTGCCCTGTTCAATCAGCGTCACCTCAGGCTTTGTCCCTACCAAATGGCGCACTGCTGTAGTCATCCCTCTCCACAAAAGAGGAGTGACTACAGACCCTGGGAACTATCGCCCCATTAGTCTGACAAGTCTGATATGCAAAGCTATGGAACGCATCATCATGGACCTAATAAACAAGGATATAGGGAGTCTCCAAACTCTAAATCCCCCACAGTTTGGTTTTGTGAAGGGTAAATCATGCCTGCTCCACTTGGTTGACTTCTTTGAGTCAGTCACCAGAGCTGTGGATGAAGGCAAGGTGGTTCATACAGCCTACCTTGATCTAGCCAAGGCCTTTGATACCATTCCCCACTCAGGAATCATAGAAAAACTCACTAAGCTAGGCATCAACCCCTATATCACTAGGTGGGTTGCAAACTGACTCACAGCTAGAACCCACAGTGTGAAAGTAGCTGACTCCCAAGTCAGACTGCCGACCAGTCATGAGTGGAGTCCCACAGGGATCTGTCCTGGGTTCTCTCTTGTTTGGTATCTACTTGTCAGACATCCAGTCCAACACGAAGGGACTCTGGCTGGCAAAGTTCAAAGATGATTGTAAGCTGGGAACTGTTATTAACTCCCCAAGTGATGCTGACATCCTACAGAAAGGCCTCAATGAGACCAGCGACTGGTGTCAGAACCATGGCCTTAAGCTCAATGCCAAAAAATGTGTCGTCGTCCCCTTTGGGAAAAACCCAGTTCTCATGAACTACCACATCAATGGTAGTCCACTGAAGACAGAAGGTGTTATTAGAGATCTGGGAACACAGATTGACAACAACCTCTCTTTTGACCACCACACTGCCACTGTGGTCAGAAAATCCTTCTATGTGGGACATCTCATTACTAAGGGTTTTGCATCCTAGAAGAAAAAGGTCATCGTCTCCCTGTACTCTTCCCTCGTTAAGCCAATCATCGAGTACAATGCCTCATTTGGCATCTACCTCACTAGACACTTGCAACCACTGGAGAGGCTGCAAAAGTACCTCACAAAGAGGATCCTAGGCCTTAAACACTTGTCCTATATGGACAGACTCAAAAAAACTCCCAACTATTCTCTGTGTCTTATTGCCTACTTAGAGCCGATCTCTGCTTGACTTATAAAGCCATGTCTGACCCAGCTCTGTGTTAGAAATGCTACATCTAAAGAAATCCCAATCCCTCCACACCACACACTCCAGAGACCTCAACCTCATTACCACAATCAACAGAACATGCTGGAGGGACAGGTTAATAACCCAGAGAATGCCCATGCTGTGGAATAGACTTCCCAAATATGTCAAACAGAGCACCTCACTGGCCCTCTTCAAGAGAAATCTTGATGAATGGATGGGAAATAGAAAATTCACGCCAAGGATCACTCCAGTTGCTCTACTCGACAGAGGCACTGGAAACTAAGGTCGGGTGGCACATTGCCAGGGTAATCCTATGGGCTAGGCTTATAAAGGCTCCAGGGCATTAGCCTATTACACACCTATGAACAGTGAGCATCTGATGCACATTGTCTTGTTCAATGTAACATGAAAGGCAGATTCTATGCAGGCAAGCAACTGGTGTAAATCAGAAAACCAGTCCTGAATGTAACTTTAGTCTATTGTATATTTCATGCACAAATTCATTCATATCCCATGTATAAACCTATGTGTAATTTCAGGGATTGCCAATTTACCTAGCAGTATGTCTTTCAATGTAGGGCACTGTAACACCCCAAAAAATTCTCAGAGACACACAGAGGGGAATGCAGGTGCCACACAAACACCCATGCTAGGAGCTGAACTAGACAGCCAAGAGCTCTGAGGCAGCAATGCTAGTTGCTATATCAGTCTGCCCCCCATAATGAAATGCTTATTTAAATGCATTAAGTATCAGCCAAGCTGCAGTGATTACCATTATGAGTAAAATGGCTTTTATAATGTTATTTAATGACATGATGGTATTTAAACCTCATCAGCTGAAGTGCTGGATGCTATTATGTTTCGCATTTGTAATGGTGCATATATTCAGATTATTAGCCTTTCCTGAATTACCTCCACAAAACACTGAAAGTGTTAGATATTGTGCATATAAAAATAATAATCCTTACCACAGCTACAAGAAAGAAAGCAGAAGAAAGAAAATAAATGTATCTGCATAGATGTAATAGCTGTTCTGTAATTAGATATTTCACTTCACAACCTTTATTCAGTGATGAGCTACCATTCATTAGACCAATAGTTGCTTTACAAAGGCAGCATTTTTACAGTTTTGGCTTACATTAATTCATCTGCTAAGACAGGCTTGTTAACTCTGCAAGTGTGCCTATGTTTCTTTTCTAGTGTACACATTGTGCCATTAAAGCATGTCATATCATCTGTTTGCCTAGATCGTTTCTTAAATGAAAACAGTTGCATTTCAAGAAATGACAAAACAAATAAATATGTTAGTCCTGTTTAATCACTGTAGTGTATTGTTATGCAAGAATGTATAATAGGATCAACCACAAAAACACTAAGAATGGACCCATGGAAATATAAAAAATGTCCATAATTAGCTGAATTTGTATTTTTGTCAACCGTAATATAATTTTCCTTGGGAGCCATTTAGATACACTTTAAGATTCTGTCTTTAGAACAGTTCTTTACCTGGAGACTAATTGAACTGGCTCTGTTCTTCATCATTCCTCATCGGGAGTATGACCTTGTTGTCATGTGACGTCACAGATCACAGTAAGTGAGGCCAGCCTTTAAGCATTCATGGCACATGGAGGGATGCCAATGCCGATGACCTACATATGCAGTGTCATAATTAACTTGCAAGGTGAACCATTAGCTTAGATCAACTACTGTCTCGTTAGTGCATAGATACAAAGAAAGATGAGAAGCAGAAAATAAACTCCAAGATCTCATATTTCAGGATTTGTAGCAACAACTTACACCAAAACAGTCATACATCACCAAGTTTAACAAATGCATCTCCTTAACTTATGCATGGTGTAATGTGTGAATTGCAGGAATTTAACAACACTGTTCCAGTGCATTCAGTTACTTGTATGTCTAATATTTATGAAGGTCACCAACAATAGGATACCGGTAATGCTTGCATTATAGCTACTTTGTCAACAATAGTTTTACTTGCTGATTAAAACAGGTTGTTTGGTCAACTGAGGAAAAAGATTTTCCTCTAGACTTCTAAGCAGTACATCATATTCTGACAGTCAAGCTTTAACTGCGTTTTCATCAGCAACTGGCTGTTGTCTAATTGTCTCCTGTATGTTTCTCAGGACATATGTGGCACATGTGTGCACAGAATGCATGCAAAGAGAAAAATCAAAATATAGAAATGATTTACCCAGTAGGTCTACACTCTTCTGCTGCAGTTCGGATTTGTACCTCTCACAAGTGGAGCATTTTGCTTAGGCCACCTTCTCGACTGTAAGATGAGACTTTGGAAGATGCTAGGGTGTGTGTTTGACTTCACATGCGTGTGGAAAAGGGTATTTACAGTTATAGAAACCGAGATGAATGAATACTGCATTTTTTGTACAGGTAGCAACTGTCAGCACAGGTACATGAAGTAGTACTTGGAACTCTGTCATCTAGAAATAAAAATAAATTATTTTTGTGAAGCTTGACTTTTTACCTGCATTACCACGACATTGGATTGTGCCACATTTGCCTAATCTTTGATATTGCATTTGACTTTGTCATCAGGGAAGGTCAGATGTTTAATTCTCCTGTGATAAGATGCTGGGTTTCAAGTAAGTGATGGGTACATATGGAATTATAAAGGTGTGGACAGTGGGTAATTTTTGCTGCATGAATGAGGGGGCCAGGACTTAATTATATCACGCATACGTGTACTGCTGTGAAATGAACAGAGACCATGAGGCCTCCACCAGAATAAATACAGCCTCAGGAGCTGCTGTCAGCACTGCAGTCATATGGCTCATCTTTGGTGATCCTCACTTTGTCAATCAAAACATCAGATGAATTCCCTTCTAAATACTAGATCACATGGATACTAACAAAGCACACAACATTTTGTTATTCTCAGAGTCACAGTACTGCTAGTTCATGTCAATAGTATACTGCTTTACACTGCAGCTAACTATCTCAGCAATGCATTAACTCTAACTTGTGACAGCAACACACAGCTACATACACTGCAGTACAGTACTGCTAAATACATCAGCAATGCACTACTATTGTTAGCAGCACACCACAACATGCACTATTACAAGCTCATGTCAATTATGCACAGCAACATACACTACTGCTGGCACAAGACATCACTATACTGGGATACTCTGCTGCTAACTACATCAGCAGTGCACTACCCACTAACTCCTGTCAATGGCAAACTACCTCACTTTCACAGACAGTAATTGTCTCATGTCAGCATTGTGTGATGATGTGTTTGTTGCTACTAACTCAGGTCAGCAGTGTGTCAGTAACACACAGCCACACATACCACCACTAATTCACATCAGCAGTGCACACAGACTATCTACTGTTGGCTCCTGTCAGCAGCACATTGCCCCAGACATACAACCAGCCATTAACTCTTGTCAGCAGTATACTGTTTCTAACTTCCATAGTGATGAATTACTGCTAACTTACATTTGCAATACACTGTCAGACACGTTGCTGCTAGATCTTGTCAGGAGCATACTGCCACACACATACACATGTCAGCAGCACATCACTACACACACATCTATTAGCTCAGGTCAGCAACAAACACATAATAATCATACAAATCACTATTAACTCAGGTCAGCAGCACACAGCAGTATACTCTATTGCTAACATATCAGTAGAACACAGCCCCATGTTCTACCTCAGGCACACTCTTGCCAGGAGCACACTGCCCCACACACACTGCAATTAACTTAGGTCAGCAATAAACACATCATCACACACAATGCTATTAACTCAGGTCAGCAGCATATAGCAGTACACACTCCTGCTAATGTGTCAGTAGCACACAGCCACATGTACCAGCACTAATTCATATCATGAACACACACACACCACACTATCATTAACTTATGTAAGTAGCACACTGCTACAAGCACTACTATTAATACATGTAAACAAAACATCTCAACACTTTTGCTAATTCATTTCAGCAAAACACAGTGCCTAGATTAACTAGCAGTACAATGGTGCTAATCCATCTTGGCAGCCATCCTATCCAAAGGGACTGCTGTGTGAAATATATTTATGCATTTATTTATTTGCTCCCACGTGTTTTATCTCTCTGAATAAGGTTTCCTTTCTGGCTTTATAGAAAGTTTTTTCAGCACTTCTTTAGCTACCATTCACCTGCTCAAGTCCCACTGTGCCATCTTACTTGTTGCATCAGTTGTGTCTTTTCCTCACTCTTACGGAGTGAAAGTTTGGATGCATTTTCTGACAACATTTCAGATGGCCCTCCTAAACATAAGGAGTAGTGTGGCACTAATGATCAAGTACCAGATTTATGGAAAGGGACTAGTGTGCTACACTACCTATGTCCAGCTATCAGAGCAGGGGGCTTGTAGGTAAGCTGAATGACATCTATGCATTACCCATCCATAACTCTTGATGAGACTCTCTTCTTAGCGATGTGACATTGATAATGTTATAATTTGTTAGGAGAACATGGTGGAGTCTAAATTTAAGGGGTACTTTATAAATCCCAACTATTGCTTATTGCCACACTTTCTAAGAGACAGGTCTAATGAGGATTAGTAACAAGTCATTCATCTTCAGAAAGAAATTTGTGACATCACCTACATTCCCATCATGAAAATAAAACTCTATGCCTATTAGCTCTGTGCTAGAATTGTGCCTTGCATCTTCTGATAATGTACCTGTGACAACCCACCACTGGGCCAGTAATCAAGGAGCTTCAGTCCTCACCACTGGTAACAGTAGGGGACGTTCTTTGAGAATATGACTGGTATGCATGCAGTATTTCCAGATGCAGCTGTCTGCATCAAGTGCAATTTCCTCTAAAAGCACACCGAGACCACAGTCAGTCTGGGGCTGGTTTCTCCCACTTTCTCCAGATCCCCAATAAGACTCCCCACTGGCACCGATATAGAGTTGAGATCTCAGCTGAGTGACCAAGCCAAGATCTCCAGCACCCTCTCTGTTCAACCAGTGCTTCCTGTTCCTGCCCAAATAGCTCACACACACACACACACACACACACACACACACACACACACACACACACACACACACACACACACACACCTGGGAAAGGCCGGCACAATTTTACTAGCTATGCCCCCTTTTGCCCAGACTATAAGGTAGTTATTACTGGCACCAGTCACTCCTTAGCTACTTTAGGGCCGTAAACAAAGGGTGTCCAGTCTTTCTGTGTACTTTTACTATCAATACAAATGGTAGTTTCACCAAGAGCAGGGCTATTAGGAGTGGCCCACACAGTGTCCAAATAAATATGCAAGTACTCTCAAAACTTAAATATCTCTACACAGATCAGCCACAATAAAATGGTTTAAATATATTTTATAATAAATAATAAAAGAACAAGACAACATTAAATATATATTCGCAGTGATATCAGAGTTCAAAACCACAGGAAATATTTAAAATAACATTGCAGTACAGTTTCAAATAACCACATCCAAACTAAGCTTTACTATATTCCTGACTGTATCTAAGAAAGTTATACTGTTCCATAGAAACTTACTTATTAAAGTAAGGCAGATGTTGTGGTGAATGGTTCTTGTCTGGTCCAGGACTGAATACAGAATGCTCCATCTCACTAAGCGACTTCTCAAAGTAATATCTAAAATATTACTGCTGGGATAGCTTGCAGAATGACATCATTTCCGGTCATCCGACTTCTAGCTCCCAAGCCAAAACCCCCATTGCTAGAAGCTGGCAGAATTTAGCATCTAGCTGTAAAAATGCATAGACAAGGGCTTTTCCTCAGATCTTTGGCAGATGCCGGAAGCTATACAACAATCGTATTCCTTCGTGCTTCAAACGTAGCAATTAGTTCACTCCAAGGACAATACAGAAAGCTTCCTAACACAGACTCTGTGCCTCTAGCTACATTGAAAACTTGAGAGGTAGCCTCTTTACTGTGTCCTATAAAGTAATTTAATTTCAAATATTTTTCTCAAGTTTACGAGACAGAGGTTAACCTCCTGTATCCCAGTTTCCACGGTTAAAATATATACATTTAAACAGTTACAGTAGTGCACGTACATTTCTATTCTCTTCCAGTAGGGCACATTGTGGATAAATTTTAAACACAGAACTTTTACAAATACTTTTTCAACACAAATATCTGCACAGAACAATTTAATATACACATGGCATACATTTCTAATACATTTGTAACACAAGCATGTTGTATAAATCATTTTGATATTCATCATTGATTTACAAAATTCCAACTAGCATCTCCTTTCGTCACAGTACCAACTGCATTTCTTTTAAAAGAGCAGACTTCTTTAACCATTCTAAAGACAATAGCCATCGGAAACAATTGCAAAGGATTTTTGTAGTTCTTATTCTTGAGTATCAGCTCAGTTCATGGGCATTTAAACTGAACTATGTAATATGAACTGGGATTTATCAGTGTGCACTTACAAACATACCACAAAAGTAACTGCAGACCAGCACTCGAAGTCCAAGAAAAAGAGAAGTATTGCGTAGCATATAGCTGAGAAACTGCATTATAAGTAAATGTTAGGCTAGCTGCCCCTGTTGGCCATTTTAAGCCTTGTCAATTTGCCAAAGGTGAGAATCGAACCCTGTATCATGTGACTCTGAGGTAAACACTTTAACCATTAAGAAGAATATATACTCCCAATGAGCTCCTATAACCTCCAGAAGTAAAACTGAAAGAAACAATACAGTACCAGAGAACAAAAGTCCTTCCAGGAGGCAGACAACAGCAATTTCCAATGTAGTTCAAAGAATAATCCACAAAAACAGTCTTCAAAGACAGCTCCACAAGGAAAAACAGGAACATTCAATTCTGATAAAACACAGCACTGCTTTATTCGAACCAAACACAAGCGCTTTCACTACTGCTTCTTCAGGTGTATGAAAAAAGTTAAAATAGCACCTGTTTAAATACCAAACAACTGAGCACATGATCAATTAGTTTAAAGGCAACATGTCACAAAAAACTTGCCTAAAGGATAAAATACAAAAATACATTTAAAACACACATAAATATATATAACTAAATGTATAAAGTGCATAAATAAGTATACATAGAAAATAATAAATAATAAATAAAACTAATAAAAACAGTTACCTGCGTAGTTTCCTTTTCTTTAATGTTGGCTTCATGGGCATACTATCATTCAAACCATGGCCAAATGTAGCCCTCAGCATAACAATCCACCTAGCTTTAAGTTCTTCAGTATTTATGTGTGTTTTAAATGTATTTTTGTATTTTATCCTTTAGGCAAGTTTTTTGTGACATGTTGCCTTTAAACTAATTGATCATGTGCTCAGTTGTTTGGAAATTGGAAATTGCTGTTGTCTGCCTCCTGGAAGGACTTTTGTTCTCTGGTACTTTAACCATTAAGCCTATCCTCCACCCCCAAAATGAACAAATCATGAAGGTCAGAATGTCATTATTAAGATGGACATGACCTGTAAAACATGAAACAGCAAGAGGATACAATGACACATCCTGGTGAGACTTGGAGTACATACAAACATGTTGCCACAGTCATACCTACCCCTTGCCCCATGATGTGACACAGTTTCCAGCAGTGGAGACAGCAGTCATACCTTATATCCTTTCATTAGGGCAGTAGGCTATTGCCTCTTATTCCATAGTAGTGGTAACATTGACTAAAACATTTAAGAATCAGTCCATACCATGGCTGTGGAGCACCATAGATTAGATGTCCACTGCCCTCCCACTACCAGAGTCACTAACAGACTAACAAATGCCATTACAAGTGGCACAGCCATAGGTTCCCTGACTATCGGACCTAATAACAGTGTCAGCTTTATATAGTCAGAGCACAGTTGTGTTGGACATGGACGGGGTACAGACATTACCCTCGGTGCATCAATATAGGTTGCTTGCAGGGTCCTTGTGTGTCATGGGATGCAAGACTATTCAAGATTATGAATTCCAATGCTGTTGTGATAGACAATGAGTTATATGGCATGCAGCTCTTCTAACTAACTGCACAATCTATGTATAAACACCATGGTTAGTCTTTTAATAATCTGCCCTGCCCTTCCCAATTAAAACACCAACAGTTTTCTGTAGCTAAATTAAGATACACAACAAATAGTGCAAAAGTAGATACTTGTATGTAAATATTGTGACTTTCATGCTTGGCTCTTTGTGTCAGAAGTATCTTTAACTACCAGGGCAAACCAGTTACATTAAGGAAAGATGTTATGGCCAATCAGGGCAGTAGTAACATGTATTAGCCCCAAAGGGAGAGATGTACTACAGTTAATTAACAAAAAATATCAAAACTGTCTAAAGCAGTGTGTTCTCTGTCCTTCAGACAGGTCAAGCTCCATGCTGTCTTAAACTTGAGTAAAAAAAAACTTAGTAATGCTAGTCCAAAAAGGCTACTCTTTAGTGGAGAACCAAAGAAATGTTTATAATATGATATCTTTGGATAAACGCAGTGCAAATTTTCTTGCTTTTAAAGATGTGTTTTAAGTCGGCTTTATAGTATTAAAACTGCATGAGCAGCCACTGTTTGACAGTAAGCTTCTTTAATTATTAATAAAGAAATACTCTCATAACAATAAGTATTTTAGAAATCAGAGAAAAAAAATGTGACTAAAAGGGTAAGAATTTCAAGCCAAAGTGTAAGCAGCAAAGATCTGTGGCATGTATTAGAAACACACATTGGAAGTACAGATGTATAACATTACCATGACCTATGGAAGTACAGATGTATAACATTACCGTGACCTATGGAAGTACAGGTGGATAACATTACCATGACCTATGGAAGTACAGGTGTATAACATTACCATGACCTATGGAAGTACAGATGTATAACATTACCGTGACCTATGGAAGTACAGGTGTATAACATTACCGTGACCTATGGAAGTACAGGTGTATACAGGTGTATAACATTACCGTGACCTATGGAAGTACAGGTGTATAACATTACCGTGACCTATGGAAGTACAGGTGTATAACATTACCGTGACCTATGGAAGTACAGGTGTATAACATTACCGTGACCTATGGAAGTACAGGTGTATAACATTACCGTGACCTATGGAAGTACAGGTGTATAACATTACCGTGACCTATGGAAGTACAGGTGTATAACATTACCGTGACCTATGGAAGTACAGATGTATAACATTACCGTGACCTATGGAAGTACAGGTGTATAACATTACCGTGACCTATGGAAGTACAGGTGTATAACATTACCGTGACCTATGGAAGTACAGATGTATAACATTACCGTGACCTATGGAAGTACAGGTGTATAACATTACTGTGACCTATACTGTAGGATAAAGCAGTATTTCTGCACTACTGAATGCACTCCAGCAAGAAAATTCTGTTTGCATAGTTTCACTTCAATGAACAAGTCCCCGCTACTTTTGTACTCCAGAGTTTACTAGCTGTGCTGCATCACTATGCAGAGTTGTATACTTCCTCAAAACGTGGAAAATGTTATACTGAGGTTTTGATTAATTAACGTTGTAGTGAGAAGGTACTAGGATTCAGCAGCTGATCTGCATTGATGAAGTATTTGTTGCTGTTTCTCAGATATGTCTGTTTATTATATAACTGTGTTTTTATGGGGTTGGGGAAAATGTATGCATCTAACCCACCCATATTTCCCATTATGCACAACTCAAAATCTTTGCTTTAATATGTCTCAGATTTCATAATCTACTGCCCATTAAACAAAATTCTAAACTGTCGCAGATGTTAATAAGCCCTCCATTCAAACCTCCCTCACAACCCTTTGCAAAATCCTTGTACCTTTTAAGCTAACAAAAACATGTTTTAATGTTTCCTTTCCAGACAACCCCAAACTAAGGAAGTTCTCACATTTGCTGCATTGTAACGTGTCCCTAAATCTTATGAATAAGCCTCCAATAAAGGTCCCAAATACAAAATTCATACTTCACTGTCTTCTGTTTACCAAAAATGGCCTTTGCAAATTATCTTCAAACTCTATGACTTGGATCTCAAATAAAATTTTGCAAATTCCTTTGAAAAGAGTAGGAAATCTCTCTGATGCCTTGGCCAAAGTATTACTCTCAGTACGAATACCACTTTTGGTTTTCCTTGAGAAACTAAGCCAGTCTACAAAAAGTAAATAATATAACTTGTCCAATGTGGTACTGCTTCAACTGAACTTTGCTGAAAATAAATTCTTCATTCAAGTGCAAAATATATGTATATTATTTATTATCATGATGATGTTTTTTTGCAGAAAATGGCACAAAGTGCATGTGATTCTGAGATTTTAAGAATAAGTTTGGCCATCCATAGTCCTGTATGATTACTACAGTTTGGATAGCAACAGTATGTGGTTATTGTATAACAGACTAAATCATTGGATATCTCTTATCCCCATTATATTACCAATGAACGCAAGTGTTAGTACCACAAAGAAATGGTGTTTGCATCGATATACAGATCAGTCATAAATCATTAATATCACTCTTTGTGAGCACAACATTCTTGTACTTCGAGTTTACAGGTTTATATTATTGCCATACTGGTTTGACATAAATTGATAAAATGCCACCTGAGGTGCATGTTTTTCTTATAAACCTCTAAATCTTTTTTTTTTTCTTTGCTTCATCTGCACCCAGTACTGCAGGTAAACAAGAAGCTGGGCATTAATGTTCAGAGTATGTTTTTAGCTTTTCTGTATTTTAAAGCAATGTATATTAATGCACTGTATTTTAGTCCCTCTTTTTTTTCTAGCACTCTGAATGGCTACTTAGAAACAAACATTGCAGTTGCTCATCTCATCAGTGATTGTATAAACATCAGTCACAGCTCTGAAGTCACAGCTCAGGTACACGTATTCTTGTAATTTGTGTCCTTGATGCATATCAGTTTGCAAGCTTATATGATGCAGATGAGTATTTTTTTTTTTTGCAAGGGCAAGCCCCTGTACCACCATGTTGGGCTGCTTTGCCCCTACACCTCCACTTACTTCATTATGCACACTTTAGTGTCACTACACCTTACAGATGAAACAGTCAGAGGCAAGCAATGCAATGGCTGCCAGGCTCATTCTCCAAGGTCCATTGACATTCTAACATGCACAGCTCACTAGCAAAATAATATTATAATTTTTCTCCGTTAAGAAGCAAACTTTGAAACACAAGCAAATGTCACCTTATGTTCTTGTGCTTCAGCAGGTATGACTCAGCCGTAAGTGATGCTGACGAGGGACTAGAGGTGTCTAGAAAGAGAGATGGAAAAAGGATAGCTTGGTCTAGGAAGTCTATTCCGCATTTTACTTAGACAACCAAACTTTCTACTAGCTCTGCCCTTTTTAGAATACCATTAAGGTATATCATATGCGTTTCAATTTGAAGTAGTTTTTCTAATTACTTAATTTACATTGTGTTAATTAAGCAGGTATAATAATACAAGGGTATTTGCTTTCAAATCATCCAAGGAGATCAATAGATTTGTTGTGTTATATGAGTTAGCAACTCTGTTGCAAGAGGAAAATGGAACTGTATGTGATACCATGACAAAATAATTGCATTATGATAATGAAATAATCCTGCGGAAAGACGTAAGACAGAACACAGTTATGCAGTGAAAATCAGGTTACAACTGTGTTGTGTTTCAAAAGAGTTAAAGGCATCAATGTTCACTAGAAACACAGGAAAGGAGGGACAGTGAGGGAGAAATGAATAACATAAAAGGTTAACTGAAGAGTGAATTTAATGCAGATTTTGGAATAGAAAGCAGTTGCAGAAGATGAAAGGTGTTACCTTTTAAAGATATTGAAAGACTGAGTGAACGTTTTTGGATTTGCTTGTCTGTATGAAAGTTGAGCTTATTTTAGCCAACATGATGGTCATGTTGTCCATCCACCCCAGCTGACATCAGAGGTGACTAATGCTGAGAACAGTAGCATAAAGTATTTTTGCTGCAGGGCAGTACCGTGTTCTCACCCCTTGATGTTTGGGGTCCGACTCTACACTGTCAGTGCTTAAGTTGCACTACATCCAAGTTTGTACTAACTCTGAGAAAAGAGAGATAACTTAGGACTTTATTAGCTGAGTTGGTGTAACATTTGGGGGTAGTATATTTTGACATCAGGAGTGTGGGAGCAGAGTCAACACATAAGGGGGTACATGGGGGTCCAGACCCCCTGCAAAAAGCTTACTACTGTGATGTCTCAATTTTCCTGAAGTTGTGCTGGGTTTGCTGCAGTAAACTTGTCCAAAGTATGCTGGACATGATGTATTTAACATCAACAAGGCAAATTACACTTACATTTTCAGACAGGCTAAAAGGAGTTTGAAAGCATGAGAAAAAGAACAGGAGAAGGAACATTACTAGAGTTGCTTCCAAGAATGGAATAATAATTGTCACCAAGTATTAGATTATAAAATGTTTGTAGAGAGTGAAATAATGCAGCAAGAGCAGAAGTGGTTACTAGGCTTACTGCTCACGCAAGTAACTAAGTAATCTAAAAACTGCTACTTGGCTAATAAATAATTCATGAGCCCCGGTAGGATTTACTGTTATTCAGCACACTGGGTTTTAGCCAACTGCAATAAAAAAGTCATAACTTCTCTGTAAAACCTCAAAGCAAAATATCAATAGCACTGCATGGCAAAATGCAACACTACAAAAAACACCAGCCTCAGACTTTTAAATAATACTGCAGTTACAGGAAAGCAATAAACACATAAACTAAAGATAAGAAAAACAATATAGTTCTGCTTACTAAATCCTAGATTAAGTAACTTTCATTTAGGGGCTTCATCCATGTGCACTTCCTGAACTTATATGTAACTATCCCAAGGGGTGCACCAACACCTCAAAAAGGAATGCTTCCATGCTAAACAATTATTCAGTCTCACCCAGATCAAATATTTCTTTTGCAGTTTTATCCAATCACTGTGTTTGGATATTCCCATTGCCATCAAACATGGATTGATGTTTCACCAGGCTTTCTCCAAGTATTTTTGCACAAATAGTATTTTCAACCCCCCCAAGTTCCCCAGTTATAGCCTGAGATCTGGATTGCTTGGGGGTTCTGTGTAAAAGCACTACCTAAACTCCTACATCTAGTAGTAATCACAAAGAAAATAAATATTACCTTGAGCATACAAATTCAGCTTGATTATATCCCAGACAACCCAGGCTGGAGGAGCTGGTTAAAGGGGTGAAGGAGGAATGAGAGTGTAAAGCCTCTTTAATTGCCTCCTTTTGGTGATGTGTTTGGTGCAAAACTGCTTTGCGTGTAAGACTTAGAAGTAGCTGGGAGGCAACTCCTGAGTGTATGGCCTAAAAGCAGAACAGACAAGAAATGTATTATTTCGATGTAGGAAGGAATGCTCATTGCTACACTGTGTAAGACTGCATTCCATGCCTCACACATACTCCTCAGCAGAAAGCTAGGATAGGACCAAGTACAGCAAAAAAGTCAAGCCACCAAGGATAGTGGGTCAATAATGTTCAGCTCTTCAACCCACTGGTAATGGCTGCAGCCACTCAGGATGCGGAGTTGAACACATTAGCTGGGCAATGAAACCGGTTGGATGGCTTGGCAAGAAAGACCCAAAAAATGTTGCTGTGAAATCAGGAATTTCATCTTAAAGAAGTCCACATCCCTGACAATTATACTTCTAAGTATTTACTTTGTCCCATGTACTGGTCCAGTAAGATCTTGAATTTGTCCAATTGTAAGCTACTAGAAAGGTTGTTCTAAGTCCCGATAACCCTTGCACTAAACCATTTCCTTCTTTTTTCTGACTTGATGAACCTAACTTCCTTATGCCATTAGTGAGGTTCCTTATTATGAGAGCGAAAGTCTGTTTAAGCGAATCCATAAACGTCGACACGTATTGCACGAACCGGCATTACAGCAAATGTCCAAAACCGCAAATTTGGAAATGTCGAATTACCATTGTTGGCCCATCTGTGGTATAGCTCCATAAGGTAAGTGTGCGATAGTTACGGACCTTAGGGTTAGGGTGCAGGTTAAGGTAAGTGCATGAATAGTTAATGTATGTAAGATTTAGTGTAGGGTTAGGAGTAGGGTTTTGGTAAATGTATGTATGTGGATTATTTATTTTGTTTGTGTATATTTTCGTAGGGGAAGTGTGTGGTAGTTACGAACCTTAGGGTTAGGGAGGGGTTAAGCATAGTGCATAGATAGTTGTGTATGTGGGGTTTAGTGTAGGGTTAGAAGTAGGGTTTTGGTGCTTTACTTTTGGGTTTGAAGTAAGGTATGGTTAGTGTATGTATGTGGTTTATTTATTTTGTTTGGGTAGGTAGTATGTAGCGGGTGGTGGAGTTGGCTGACTATGACAGTTTGAGATATAAATTTTGCTGTTTAGTGCATTCGGTATTCTCACGGTTCGTGCAATTCATGTCAGTGTTTTGGTATTCGCTCAAAAGGGGTTTCGCTCTGGTAATATAGACCCAGTTAGTGAGGCATAAAGGAATATATTACCACAGAAATTTGTCTTCGAAGACAATATAAACTAAACTCATCTCTCCTCTTATGCAGCTCTGTGGCATACAGGGGTAAAGTCCTGACTATAACACAGATGAAAGTCCTGACTATAACACAGATGGCATGGGTTTGATTACCAGTAAAGTCCTGACTATGCCATAGACGGCATGGGTTTGATTACCAGTAAAGTCCTATGACACAGTTGGCATGGGTTCGATTACCAGTAAAGTCTTGATTATGCCACAGATGGCATGGGTTTGATTACCAGTAAAGTCCTGACTGTGCCACAGATGGCATAGGTTTGATTACCTTTAAAGTCCTGACTATGCCACAGATGCATGTGTTTGATTACCAGTAAAGTCCTATGCTACAGGTAGCATAGGTTTGATTACCAGTAAAGTCCTGACTGTGCCACAGATGGCATGGGTTTGATTCTCAGCTTTGGCCCTCCAATAGCAGGTAGGATGAGGAGGATGGATGTGGGCAGCAGATACCAGCTCATCCACCCTGGGAGAAGGAGACTGGTGGGTTCAGTCTATCCACTGCTGATGAGCAAGCAGAGGCTTTAACAACACCAAAAGGGGTAGACAAGATGTGGGGGCTTATTCCTACCAAACTGGTGATGGTAGCCTATTTGTGTAGAAGAATGCATACATAACAGGAGTGTATTATAGGCTCCTGCAGTGATGCACGTTTACATCAGCTACTCAGGGGGAGGGTTATTATCTTAAACATTAAAACACTGGCCTGTATGATGGCCTCTGCAGTCAGCTGTTACATCACAGATGTAAAGCCAGAAATGACTCTTGTCCCTTGAGAAGTGACTGAGCTGATAGACTAGCATGCATCAGGGACCCAGAAAAATGAATGCCTCCTGTTAATTTCCTGTATTTCAGGGAGTACCTGTCCACAGTCCGAAAACTTTTCCTGTATAGCAGCGTCTCTTTGGCCATGCTCTTTCTAGTTCGTTACTATTACATTGGTTTAGTTTGATTGTTTATCTTCATTACTACAGAGGTACCAGACCCTACCCTCTAAAACTCTAGTACATCTAATTAGTGTAAGAAAATATAATAATTGTATTGTGTGGATTTCTGCTTGATATCAATCCTTCTAGCCTTCTTATAAATGGCATTAATGTAATCTTCAAAAATAAGCTTATTAAAAATAAATGTGTATTATCTACCATGTCCTTATATAATCTCATAATTTCTATATCTGTAAAACTATTCAATTAATAATTCTTCTCCACCATTATCTTATCACATCTCATAATAACACTTTTTTTTAAATTCATTGCCATGATATTTGTGGATGTCCATTGTCTGATTTTATTTATGCTGATCTGAATATGCAGAAGGTCATTTTTAGATTATGTAAGTGATATAGTTCAGCTCATCCAGTATTTATGGATTTGTAACATTATTCTATTACCCTCTCTGATCAGAACCCCCATGGAGTCACTCATCATTTATTTAAGGAAGCGACTGACTAAATGCTTGCTTCTGGAAGGAAATGTACAGAAAACCTGTGTTTTATCTCCAATGTACAGAATCCGCTTGATACTTTACAACCAAAAAGAGAAAGAAAAAAAAATCACTTTGTGATTAAAATAATTAAACTGTTGATCTTTCTTAACATTTTTGTTTAGGTGCAGAAATATACTCTGTGGTCAAACACTTGCTCCCGGATTTAGCAAGCTCTGCATGGAGTGCAGGAATAGTGCAAGAGCTGCTGCATGCAATATGGCCGACGAGCGATCCAGGAACGAGCTCCCGGGACATGCATGAGCACTCCTGCACTATTCCTGCACGAACACCACTGGTATATGCTAATTACCCCATTTGCTGGTGAAAACCATGCAAATGAGGTGAATTAGCAATCCAGGAAAGGAAGCAGGCAGGCATCTGTGCTGGAATAGTGTAACCTGCAGAAATGTATTTGGTTACTAACCGAATACATTTCTGTAAATTACAAAGCAGAGGCATGACAGCTCCAAAGAAAACATGTATTCAATGTAGTAGGCCTGCCAATGGCCAAATATATGGCCATTTGCATGAGAAATAGTTGCACAATTATAAAAAATAACTTTTTTTTATTTTTTGCCCGTTTAAGCGTAGGACAGCGGTGCGCAAACTGGATCGGTCGGAAAATAAGAAAAAAAGTTGGAAATAAGCTGTGAAACACAAATCAGCATTTTGCCATAATAGTCAATGGCATGCATAAGACAGCAATATCGGGGAATAGTGGTTGCTAAGGGGAAAGGCTTAGTGTGAGTGTGGTAACTATGAATTAGCATTCTGTTTTATGCACATGAGGGGACTAATACTGAATCACAGATTTCCCCTCAGCGTTAGCTTGCACCCAACCGTGTAGGTGCACCAACAGCATTGTATAAGAGGTAGATGACCTCATAAGGGGGAGTGTCATGCATGCTGTAAGCTTATTGGAGCTCTGTGGCCTGTGTTTGCCCTTAGCTAAGTACAGCTAAGGAAGGGGGTGTGTCTGAGGCTGGCAAGCAGTGTTTACATTGCCTAAACGGGTGCGTGCACCGTGCACAAGGTTTAAAAAAAAAAACAGGAAATAGCAGCTCTGTTCACATCTGAGCACTGGGTATGCACGGCGCATGTCAGGGCTTAAACGAGAAGGCAATGGGAAGGGAAAACAGCAGAAGGAAGGCAATCAAGGAGAACTAGTGTAGCTGGCAGGGGAAATGTATCAGAATCAGCCAGTTACACATGGAACAGCCTAACACACTACTATAAACTATACAAACACCTTCCAATTTGTTTTTTTTTCCCACAAACCCTACACCCTTTTCCCACAAACCCTACACCACTGGTGTACACAGACTGGGAAATTTTACCTGACAAAACAAACAAAATGTTAGTGGCTGCTGTTGCTCTCATACATCAATATGTGCAAGAGGCTGAGGGTGGTGAGAATGAAAATGCTGATGACCATCCCACGGTGAGGAGAAGGAGAAGAGTGTACAGACCCAGGGTAACCTACCAGGAGCTACATGAGCTGGCCATAGTGGAGCGCTATAGGGTGGACAGGGACATTTTACAGCAAATTGTTGAGCTGTGCCGGCCACGCCTCACACACACACACAACCAACAGAGGGGAACCCATCCCAGTGGATACCAAGGTATATGTAGGCTTAAGAATACTAGCCACAGGTACCTTCCAAATACTAACTAGGGGATATCATGGGGATCTCACAGGCATCGGCATCCAGGGTACTCCACCAGTTCCAGGATACCATGTTAGCACATGCCAGTGAGCACATATATTTCCTCAACACCCATGAGGCGTTGACCAGCAATATGCATCTCTTCCACCAAGTAGCAGAATACCCTGAGGTAGTGGGTGCTATAGACTTCACGTACATACACATCTAAGCACCACCCGGTGAGTGGTTTACGGTCTACCTAAACTGCAAGGGCTTCCCCTCCGTTAACTGCCAGGTTGTGTGCGATGCCCAGGGCATTATCTTGAATGTGTGTGCTGGCAGCTATCACGACTCCCAAGTCTGGCATATGACACAGCTGCATCAGTCATTTGCCAGTGGGGACACCCCATATGAGCACCTAGTGGGGGATGCTGGTTACTCAATGGAGCCATGGCTGATGTCACCCCTCAGAAATGCACACACACCCGAACAAGAACTCCATAATGAGGCACACGCACAAACCAGAATCATAATAGAGCATGTGTTTGGGATGCTGAAATCATGGTTCTGCTGCCTGGTCATATCCAGTGGAGCCTTGCAGTACTCTCCAGCTACATGTACACAAATGTTCATAGTATGTGCCATACTACACAATATAATCCTGCTGAAACTGCTGCAGCAGGAACAGCATGGGACAAGGCCACACAGCCCCCCACCATTGCCAAGGCCGTCACAGGCACAGAGTGACTCAGAGGAGGAACAACCTGAGTCTGCCCATGTAGGCAGAAGGAGGCGTGCCCAGTATACCCAGGCTTTGGCAAAGAGGCAGTGCATAGCACATACACTGACACGGTAGGGACCCAGGGAATGACACACCTCTGACTTGCACTTACAGTAAAAGAGATGTCAAACATGACATTACCTGTGCTTTACCATGTATAGGGAGTGTACTATGTGCATCTGACATAGTAAGCCCTCCAGCACCATCCTCAATACTGGCACAGCCACAAGGTAAGTCACTCTCCCTATCAATTGCTGAATGGAGCAATATTCTCTGATAGTTGTATCTATGGTATGGATGTGAGCATGCAAGGAAATCAGGTGGTTGAATGGGATGGTAGCAGATAGTGGACACCTATATGGGTAGCATGAAATCCATAACAAATACTGGTGTCAGCATACTAGGCAGTACAGGACAAGTTGACAAATCACACTGCAGTACATGTGGTGGCCCAAATGTGTGTCCATAGGACACACACATGCATGTCAGTGAGGCTCACATACCCAACACCAGCCTCAGCCAGCAGGACAGGTGCAGATGACCATAAAGAAAGGCTGGGCTAAGGTCTCCAATTGATGGCAATGGTGAACAGCCCCCCTCCAGACCTGCACAGACAGACTTCAACAGGTCTGGCAGTTGTATGTTAATTCTGATGGGTAAGAAGTCTGAAACTGAAATGTAGGTCAAATGTCTAAGATCTGTACTCTACTGATATGCCTCTAGTCTGTATGATAGGTCAGAATACAAAATGAAATGGAAGCCAACAGAGTACCTGAAATACCAGTACAGTCCTAGCAAATGTTTAAAGTCGTCAGGTGTGCCCCCCCCCCCACAATTCTTATGTAGAAATGAGTAACATGTATGTGTGGGTTTAATAACAGTGGAGCACAGATTACCTGAGGTGGCCCAGTCTACAGGATAGATTGTTGCATGTGTACAATATGCAGGGGTCTGTGTGTTAGGTTGTTGTGTGTTCAATATTGTCTGGAAGTGGTCAGCATGTAGGCATGGAGAGTTGTGTCTCGGTGGCCTATGGCCAGTACTGTTGATTACAGGGCCATGTTCCGACAACTGCAGTGCCAACCACAATGCTTCTCAGCAATACCCATATCAGTAGTCATCCATACTCATTGTCCAGATGTCAGTATTTGTCACCATCTGAAAGATGGACATGCCAAGAATGTGGACCCAGACATACATACAGTACACAGGTGGAAGTACCCTAGACAGAGTACATAAAATGTAACTGTCAACTGCACACACCTTTGGAATTGTACAGACAGGTTAGCAGCACATTAGTTGTCTGTGTAGTATGGAATACTGATGTAGTCTGGCCAATCAGTGACAGACCACAAAAGGCACAGTTATGAAGAAATGAGAGACTGCCCATGTCCCCACACAAGGCAGCATAAGGGGAATGTGTCATGTATATCTGTGAGTCAGCTGCAAGAAGCTTCCATGTCACACATGCACTCAGTTCACCCCACCATCAGCCACAGGTTTATCACAGGTCATATCCTTGCTGTTGGGAATGGGTACAGTGTGACCCCCACTTCTGTATGGGAATACCCACAGAATGCAGCATGCTGAAGAGGTGCCCCATGCAGGTGTGTCCCTAGCTGTAAGCAGCACCCTGCCAGCATCCAGACCAATGGATTAATATGGACAGGAACTATTGCCATTAACTCCTCGCATACTTAGCCTGTCACCCCAGGGGAATCCAGTGGCTCACAGCCTGGGAATGTAGGAGTGACAGAATGCATTCGCCTGCTACAGATGGCCTGCATCACTACCAAATGGCCTACAGTCCTCTGTCAAATGCCTGTGCCTCACCCGTAGTGCCAATGTATGTTATCTCATGGGGTCCCAACTAACAACATAACTCAGTCAACAGAACAGAAATGCAAGGCCATGTTGACAAATCCCAGAAGTATGCCTACCATGTCCTACTGCATGAACTGTGGACCAACCCCTATATACTGCTGGGATGAAGGGACAACTATAGGGATACTTCTCAGATATTGCTCACATAATTTTAGGAAGAGGATAGAATAACAGAGTGGGGGTGTAGAAGCATGGATGTCATGGAGTGTGTGAAGTCTGAAACTCTGATGTGTACCCATACTAGCCCTGCCTGCAAACCCAGTAATGGGTGGCTACAGACCTGCTCATAAACCACAATGTGAAGGGGACCTGACCAGATATATGAGCCCTGCCTCTGGGTAACCTGGGTGAATCTGTACTGCTGAGTGGCCACTGCAGGATATGGCCATTCTGTTACATCGATATATGTACAAGAAGGGGATCCTTAGCCACCATAGTACCAAGGTGCTGGACTATTTACACAGACCCATCAGCAAGTGTCTGCAGCTACCCCTCCAGAATGGCATGAGTGTGCGCAAGAATATCTAGGCTGCAGACCAAAATACTGGACACAGCTTCATTCATCTTGTATTTCCCAGGAAATAACTGTGAGCAAATAAGTATATCTGTCAGTAGTTGATTACATAATACATCACAGTGTAAAAGAGTACATATGTCTGAATATCTCTGCTAACATCAACCATGCAACACAAGCAGCATAGACACAATAGTTACAGTACCCCCACTATCTGTCGCCCATTGTGACTCCATATTGTCAACCTATCTACAGATATCCTGTAGAACCAGGTTGCTAGCTGTAGTTGTAGAACACCAAACCCTGGACTGGAATACAACCTACCTGGAATGGATTCACATACTCAATAAAGAAGGTCATACTAGGCATGCTCCTACACTTAGAGAGATGAAGCCTATGTCTGACAACAGAGTGGACTATATATATCTGACAGTCACAGATGTCTGTGCACACACACCACATTGTACACCATCCATGCTTTGCACACACATTGGATAGGAATACTCACAAATATCCAAGGCCAACACACTATAATATGTCAAACATACACAGAGATGTGGGGAAGAGACAGACAGACAGTGACAGATTTCCATCATAAGACCTGTCCCACCCACCACACATCAAATTTGCTGATATCACATGATGTGCTGTCAATCACTGTAGACAATGCTTTTGGTAGCTCTCAGCCCTATAGTGTATGTGGTGCTTGTGATAACTGTGCAACACAATAGTACAAATCAGAATTCATCTAGCATGTGTATACCCAGTCCTCTCAAATGTAAAGCTCTGTGTGTGTGTGTGTGTGTGTGTGTGTGTGTGTGTGTGTGTGTGTGTGTGTGTGTGTGTGTTTGTTTGTTTCCAGAGGAATGGTTTATGGCCCATTGACACACACTGCACTTCCCATTGCCCATGTTAGCACTCCTGGTGATGTCATTCACCTTGAAATAACCCTCTGGCCAAGTCTCAGCCCTATAAGCTGTGTGGCACTTGTGATGCATGTGTAATACTGTAGTGTAGAAAACTAGTTTGGTAGGAGTTCTAATCCCAGACATGGCAACTGTGAAACTGTGTGTGTGTGGAGATGAATGATTGTGATGCAATTCACAGTCACTACACCTCCCATTGCCCTACTTTAGCATGCCTGCTGATGTCTGTCACCTTGAAATAACCCTGTGGACAACTGCCAGCCCATAAGCTCCGTGGTGCTTGCTATAACTGCGTAATACTATAGTGCAGTATACTAGTTAGGTAGGAATTCTAATCCCAGACATGGCAACTGTGAAACTGTGTGTGTTTGTGTGAGAGAGAGAGAGTCTTTGATGATATCTGATTTTATGGACAATGACACTTACTACTCTCCCCTTACCCCTCCTTTAGCACTGCTGCTGATGTTAGTCACCCTCAAAGATACCTTGGCACAGCTCTCCAACATGTAAGTTCCATGGCACATGCCATAGATGTGGAACAGTGTAGTAGCAGTAAGTACATAGGTATGGGTTTGAATCTCATCCGTGGCAAGTGTTTGTGTGTGTATACATATGTCTACATATGTATGTCTGTACCTCAAAGATTTTGGCCCCATTTCCACCCAGTACACAACTCAGAGCCTGACTTTAGCAGTTCTGCAGATATCATCCACCTTAGAAGTACCTGTTGCCAACCCTAAACCCTGCAATGTCAGTGGTGCATGTGGTAAATGCATAACATAATGGTCCGTAAAGATTGTTAGATTGAGATTTGAACCTCACCTCTGGCAAATGTAAATGTGTGTGTAGGGTAAAATTATTTTTGGGATCTCTCACCCACTACATCACCCAATGCCAGTACTTACAAGGGCTGGTGATGTTCCTCACCTTAGAAGTACCTTGGGACAACATCCATCCTATAAGCTCCGTGGCACGAACAATAAATGTGGTACACTATAGTAGCAATACATAGCTAGATAGGGGTTTGAATCTCAGTACTGGAAGTGTGTGTGTGTGTGTATCAGTATCCTGTGTGGAGGTTGTTGTGATTATGTAATAACAGTATCCATTGTGGGGTGGGTTTTGCTAAATTATTATGTTGAGGACCTAGTATATGTCACAATGTCCACCTTGCAAGGACAACAGATGTCAAACACCAGAGAGGTTGGTGTAGACAATCCATAACCCTACATGTGACATTATGGATTGGTGAACAATATAGGCAACCCTTCTATTACTCATAAACACTCTCCATCCACGTCTCATACACAAGCACACTTGGCTAGGCAACAACCACTATATCGGTAGTTCCCTGCATATTGCCTCACAGATAACCATGGATTGATTGCAGTGTACTACATGCCTGTTGACCATAACAGTGCCACTGACATCAGAAAGTACTTTGATGTGTTGCATCTGACTGAGTGTGTGTTATCCAGCAAGTAAAAGGACATGGCACCCCATTTCATCCCCTCAGTAGGCAAGTAAATGTGTACAGTGGCCCTTTTGCCATGTTCCCCACTGGGCGCCTACAACAACTGTAGAGCCTGCAAATGTAACCCACAAAGGGAATACCATACCTTATACACTACAGATGCCATTAACACCACTGAATATCCATATCTTACTGTCAGTGTAGGTACAAGCATAACCTCATTTACATAGCCAGGTCTCACCAAATGAGGTCAGGGATGCCACATCAGAAGATAACAATCTGTCCACACAACATGCCCCAGAGACCTGAAGTACACTTCGACACGTCAAAGAACATGCATGTGGGACATGTGCATAACCCAGACACTGTCCATGTTATGGAATATTGATCACATACATGGGAAGCAGTGCACATAACTGGCTACCCACAACAGTAACCCAGATGAGTGGATGGTGAATACAATACCCACCCCTGGTAACCACTCCAGGGATTACACCCCTGAGCCACACTGGGGACTATTGTCATGTGGCCTGATGTCAAGGTATTCCCTTGGCCTACCCTTGTAGAGCCTTCAAGATCCATTCACCTACTACACACCTGTGAAGCAATGAACCTATGGATCTCAGTACTGGCAAGTGTGTGTGTGTGTGTGTGTGTGTGTGTCTGTGTGTGGAGATGAATGATTTTGAGGCCATTCACAGTAACTACACCTCCCATTCCCTACTTTGGCATGCCTGCTGATGTCAGTCACCATGAAATAACCCTTTGGCCATGTTTCAGCCCTATAAGCTCTGTGGCACTTGCAATAACTGCGCAATACTGTAGTGTAGCAAACTAGTTAGGAAGGAGTTCTAATCCTGATACTACAAACTGTGATAATGTGTGTGTTTCTGTGAGAGTGCATGTGTGTGTTTCTGTGAGAGTGCATGTGTGTCTTTGTTGACACCTGGTTCTGTGAACATTCACACTTACTACACTTCCCTTACCCCTCGTTTAGCACTGCTGCTGATGTCACTCACCTTCAAAGATACCTTTGGACAGCTCTCCAACATGTAAGCTCTGTGGCACGTGCATTGACTGCATAACACTGTAATAGCAATACATAGTCAGGTAGGGGTTTGAAACTCAGTACTGGTAAGTGTGTGTCATCAGTATCCTTTGTGGGTGTTGGGGTGATTGTGTAATGACAGGATCCAGTGCAATGTGGGTTTTGCTACATCATTATATTGAAGACCTGTATGTCCCAATGTCCACATTGCAAGGCCGACAGTTTTCAAACACTGTAGAGGTTGTTGTAAACAATCCACAGCCATAAATGTGTACTCCCATGTGCAATTACTATGTGACAGTATGGATTAGTAAACAATATAGGCAGCAGTTATAATACCCAGATACCACTCTCCACCCACGGATCATACACATACATGCTTGTCTCTTACTCCCTTCCTTTCTTACTTTCTCTCTCTCCCTCTCTGCTGGATGTGGAAAAGTACATCTGCTTTGCATAGGCAGCAGCTTGACTTTTGTAGGTAATGCTCATGATCAGCTGATGGCCTGTGCAGGATTTGGCATTCCCCACTTGCTAATTGCATGTGGAACAGCTGTGATATCATTTCTATAGCCAATTTCATATAAACACACTCCTATAACTACGCACTTCATGTGGGTGATGGCCCTTTTCCTTCACTGTGAGCAGGACTTCATGTGGGTGTCAGACAAACAGCATCACAGAGGGTAGTTGGAAATACCTCTTACAACATACACTGTGGAGACAGGCCAACAAGCAGGAGGGGGATGTTCCAGACATGGGGACAGAATGTAAGTATTGCTGTTCTACATTTGAGGTAATGTTGGTTCAACAGGGTTTGTGTGGATATGGCTGTTCTACATGATTTAAAGTCTGGCATGACAGTGTTATGTGGTTGAGGAAACTCTCACCTGTAGGGCTATCTGCAGACTGGTCAGAGTTTTGAGTCTTAGATGTGGTGTGTTGCTCACACATTTCCTATCTTTAGAAATGCAGTAGCATACTCTGATGACTGCAGTCAGTACATGGTGACAGCCATGTGCGTTACTGACTTCATATCCCTCAGAAGAGATGTGTCACAACAACCGCTATTACACCAGGAATTTTCCCAGTTTATCACAGAAATATGTCAATATTGGCTCTGTGTTTGTGCCTCTGTCCCCCAAGTCTGTCACCCTTTGTCCATATGTCATGCAGTTGTGTCTTTCGGCTTTTCCTGGTTAGGGGTCCCCACAGCAGAACTCCGGTCTGCTAATGATTGGCAGTAGATTTTTACGTGCCGAGTTGCCAGCTCTGATGCACAACCTTCAATGAAGGTACGCCCATTCACGCATATCTCCACACAGAAGATGCTCTAGCTGAGAATCGAACAGGAAAACGTCTTACTGTGAGGCGACAATGCTAAAGCAGCACCACCACCGCAGTAATGTCCATATGTCATGCAGTAAGAGGTGCATAAGTACATTATATCATTTAAAAAAAAGAAGTAATCTCCGTGGTATCCCGAAGTCTCAAACAACCCACTTAACAAGTATAGTGGGTCCAAAAACAAAACAGTGCAAGAAACTTCTCTGTGTGGAAGATTTTTTGTAAGTACTCCAAGAAAGGCAGGCAGTCTGTTTCGACTGGAAACAGACTGCCTGCCTTGCTTGGATTACTTTTGAATACTTAGTGATTCTGCACAATATTTCAAATTATATTTTTTTTATTTTTTTTTTTACTTAAGGCAAGTTTAAGTTCGCTACTTCTACTACTGTTGTCTGATCTGATTAATATACAGTGATTATCTAGAGATATATGGACTGAAAATCTTCTACACAGAGAAGTACTGTTTTGTATATCATTATTTACTGACATTCTTGATAACAAGCCAGTGACATACCAGACTGCTAGACATGTTACGTATAGTAGGCCTTATATTTGAGGACAAAACCTGGGACATTCAATTGTAGTCTGTACAGTAGTGAGGTCTGTGTATTTATGGTGATTTTTGACAGAGTGTCAATATTGTGTAGCAGTGTATTGTGAATATGTTACTTGACCTATGTACAGACTGTGGTAGATTTCAGTGTTCTTGGTCCTTTTCTATCTGACGTTGCATGCTGCTCCAGATGTTCTTCGTGTTTCATTGTTGCAGCCATCACATTTGGGTTATCTGCTTGCAGTAGCCCTCAGTCGGCCTGATTATCAAAGTCTTGGGTCCTGTGTAGGTTGCTGTCTCATATTCCATGACATCAGGTAGTCAGGGGTATAAAACATGCAGCTGATGCCATTATGCCAGTCTTTCTTCCCGTGCGGTACCCGAAGCAGAAGCAGTTTGCAAGTGCCGGTCGGCCGACTCCTGAAATTTTTGTTTTCGAGTTTCAGAACCGAAGTCTTCAAGTAAAGCGAAGTACCCCATTGGAGAATCGTTTTCTTGCTCTAATCCAATGTCAGTAAAAGTCAATAATTGTATTTCTTGTGGAAAGCAAATACCTCATAAAGATTTTCATTCGTACTCTATTCCTTGCCTAGGCCCTGACCACGACGTACCTTGCTGTCAGTTTTGTGCCTTATTTAAACAACGAACTATTCATCGGTATATTTACACTTCTAAATATTTTGGTACTTGGTTCATTTACCCAGATATGGCTTCGGTAAGCCACCCGGCTACCGACATCCCGAAAAAACACAAAGATAAAGACAGAGACAGGCCACCTAGGTCCAAAGCTGCCGACGACTCTTCTCCTAAGCTAGTCGCCAGTTCACTGGCACTCAGTGAGGTGCTTTCGCAGCCCCTGATACCTGTACTTCAGATTCGCAGGCCTCTACTGAGACCCATTCGGATGCCACGAGATGCTTCAACTGTGAAACCTGCGGATGTCTCTACCTTGTATGGGTCCGGAGCCACTGTGCAGGCACCGGCTTCTGAGGGTGTATTCAGGCCTACTGACTTGTATATTAAACTGAGACCATCTTCTTCTTCAAGGCCTAAAACTCGATCCTTGCCTAGAAAACTGATGCCCAGACTGCATGGTCAGGCCTCTATGCCTAAAAAGCAAATGATAAGAATGGCTGAAGACCTTATTACTTTAATCAAGGGAAGCCAACCTTCCCCCTCTAAGAGACTTGGGACTGAATTTGCTTATGATTCTTCTGATCAGGATTCTGAAATTTCTGTTTCCTCTGATGACCAGGATTTACCCTTATCTAACTATGAGGATTCTGATGCAGAGGACTGTATTCCCTCTGCTTCCCGTCCAGAGGATTTCTCTTTTGGTGATAACTTGCATACTCTTAGGGAGTATTTTCAATGGGAAATCCAAGATTACTCTGATTCTAAAAAGAGGCTTAGAAATTTCTTACTCCTGCCCCAACACAGGCCTTTAGCTATCCTTCCTGTACTGGACATTGTTGATGATGCCTTTTCGGAATCTAGCTTGGCCCCTGACTCCTTACCTCCTGCTCCCAGAAAACCAGACTCTCACAAGTTCTTCTTTAAAAGTCCTACTGTGGATCCTGAGACCATTTCACAGGGACCCAAGGGTTAAGGCTACTACTGCCAAAAATCCTACCCCCTCTGATAGTGATTCCAGGGTGCTGGATAGATGGGGTAAGAAGGTATACACTTCTGCAACTTTGGCCATTAGGGCCTTAAACTGCCAGTTTCATATGTTAAAGTATCAGCATACTATTGGAGTGCTTAAACAGAAAATGATGTTGATTCCTGACTGTGCTGAAAATAAGGATTTACAGGATTTAATGCATTCTGCTGAATAAGTTGGAAAACATACTTTGCAATGTGGTTTTGATTCACTAAAGACATCTTGCAAGGCCGCTGTCACTGGGTCTGTACTTAAAAGGCATGCTTGGCTTAAGGAGCAATCTTTGCCAGATCATGTTAAAGCTAAATTGCTGGATGCTCCCTTAAACCAGGACCACCTGTTTGGCAACAAAGCAGAAGAAGTACTTAAAAAGATGGAGGAAAAAGCTAAATCTATGCAAATTGTTAAAGATTTCCTGCAAGTACAGCCACCAAGATTTAGTAGGCATTGGCCCTCTAAGAATTGGTCCTTTCCTGCCTCTTCCAGGCCTTCTCAGTCCAAACCCAGAACCAGCAGAACACCCAGACTTCAGTCCCAAGGTACACACAGGACTAAGCAGTGGGGGGCTCCCACTTCCAAAGCAGGGAGTAGTAAGACTCCCCCCCCCCCATGGTAAACTGTCTCAATGACTTAACTTTAAAACTTCCAAGCCCTTCTCAACTGACTGCTCCTTTAGGTGGAAAGATTGCTCGCAGGCAAAAAACTGGGAACTCATTACCCAGGACAAATGGGTTTTAAATATAGTTTCCCAAGGATACAGATTCCACTTCCACACCTTACCAACCACAAACGGTTGGCCAGATCTACCCCCAACTCAGCTCAAAACAAGTTCTCTCTTTAAGTATAAAGGCTATTCAAACTGTCCCAGAAGAGGAAAGGGGACAAGGTTTCTACTCAAGACTTTTCCTGGTGCCCAGAAAAGATGACTCCTGGTGTCCTATCCTGGATCTTTCTATCCTAAACACTTTTTTGGTGTTCCCAAAATTCAAGATGCTAACTCTTAACCAGTTGCTTCCTGTGCTGGGGAGGGATGCCTGGTTGGCAACATTGGATTTAGAGGAAGCCTACCTGCACATCCCAATCAGGGAATCTTGAAGAAGATACCTACACTTCAAAGCAGGCTTCATGCACTATCAGTTCTCTGCACTGCCCTTTGGCTTATCTACTGCGCTCAGGGTATTCACAAAGTGCCTAGCACCAGTCATTGCATTTTGCAGGCAAAGAAATATTCAAATATAACCATACCTGGACAATTGTCTAATTCAGGCAGAAAGCCAGGACATACTATTGAATCATCTGGCATTTGTACAAAAGGTGCTAACTTCCCTTGGGTACACCATAAACAAAAATAAATCACATCTTGTACCCTGCCAACAAATTGTATTCCTGGGAGCAAGCTTGAACACAACATCCCAGATGGCTTTCCTCACACCAGAGAAACAAGTTCATTTGACAGCTTACTTCAAACTAATGGCCACAAAGACCCTGCTATCTGCAAGACAAGTACTGCAAGCATTGGGGTTCATGCCCTCCTGCAGTCTTCTAATTCCATATGCAAGACTGCATATGAGGAAACTACAATGGTATCTACAAAGTCTATGATGTTATCATTCTCAGGATCTAGAAGCAATGACTCCTATCATACCTTGCCTACAGTTAGAGTTCCTTTGGGCAGAGGCCTGCCACCTAAACAAGGGACTGCCATTCACTCTACCCCCTGCTGCCCAAACCCTAACAACAGACACGTCAGACTATGCATGGGGGGGTTCACTTGGCAGGGAAGTGCATTCAGGGCAAATGAAACCCAAGTCAAATGCACCTGTATATCAATCAAAAAGAAATGTTAGCTGTACAGAATGCTCTGATAGCTTTCAAGGACCACATTCTTCCAGGACAATTAATGATAAAGATGGACAACACCACTGTTATGTGGTACATAAACAAGCAGGGGGGAACCCACTCATACCCTCTCTGCAGACTAGCCATGGCTTTGTAGAACACAGCCTTGAGCTACAAAGTGCACCTACAGGCTCAATTCCTGCCAGGAAAGCTAAATACACTGGCAGATGAACTAAGCAGAAATCGTATGGACCCACACGAGTGGAAACTGGAACCAAAGAGATTCAACATTTTGATAAAGAAATGGGGGAGCCCAGAGATAGACCCGTTTGCCTCCCCCCAGAACTACCAATTGGACAAATAATGCACAATGACTCCACACAAACAAGCTTGGAAAGTGGATGCCCTGTCCTTCACCTGGAAAAATCTATCAGTTTATGCCTTCCTCCTCTGCCTCTCCTGTCTAAGGTACTACTAAAGATCAGATGGTGGTAGTGAATATGTTTATGAGTTTTTCTCAGATCTTAATAATAACAGGTATAATTTGCGTTTTGATGGTTTACAGTTTGGCAGTGAAGTTCATTATTTAGACATTATGTTAACTGGAGTGGTAGGTGATCAGATTCACACTACGGTGTACCGTAAGTTTATGGATGGTTATCAGTTTCTTTATGGAACTAGTTGCCACCCCCCCATACATTATCTGCTATTCCTTATGGAGAAATTATAAGATTATCTAGACTATGTAATAATGAAATAGATTTAGAACAGAACATTTATGATAGTATTATTATGTTCTTGAAAAGGGGATATAGTATTGATATATTAGACTTTTGTATTAATAAATTAATGGATAAAACAAATCTTAAAAAGGGTAATAAATTGATTACTAGTAATAATAATAGAGAAGTAAATAGTTTTTTACCTTTTATGAATAAGGTTAGTTCTGTCAATAGGAATAATAAATGTTTAATGGGTTCTATTCAGGAAATATCAGATATTCATTTTGTCACTGTTTATAATTCTTATAGTGACAAAATTTGGGATATTACGTATTTTTGGAAATTTTTGATTTCAGATAAAAATCTCTATAAAATCTTTCCAATTATTCCTAAAATATCTTTTAAAAGAGGTCAAAATTTATCTGATAAACTAATTAACACTTATTATATTTCTCCTTTGGATAATGTATATAATAATTTGGTTATAGTAGGTACTAATGTTTGCGGCCAGTGTAATATATGTAAATTTGTAAAACCATATTTTGATAATATTAATGGTATTCCATTTAGACCTAAGAATATTTTTCATGTAATTCTGTAGGTGTTATTTATTGTGTTAGATGTCCATGTAAATTATATTATATTGGTGAGACAAAGAGAAAATTCAAAACTAGAATGCAAGAGCATGTTAGAGATATTAAAAAGAGTATTAACTAGTCCCATTGCTTTACATTTTATGGAGTGCCATAATAGCAATGCTGCATTGTTTGAATGTTGTGTTTTAGAAAATATTTTTATTAAAAAAGGTGATGATAGATTAATTAAAAATATTTTGTTATTTAAAGAAACTATTTATATTTTGAAATATAATACCATGTCACCTAATGGTCTGAATTTAGAAGTAAATTGGAAAAGTCTATTATAAGCTCTATATTATTAATATTGTTAGTTTTGTTTTATACTGAATGTTCTCTCTTTAAATGTTATTTAGCTTTTTGATTGATTAATCTATGTAATTACTTAATTAATTGTGATATATATTGTAGTGGGTGTGTGCTTGTAACTTGTGCTCATTGAAGGCTATTATGCCGAGGCGCTAAGCTGTATTAAATTTTATCTGTGAACTGGCGTTGTTTTTCAGGCTGTGGCCTTCTTTTTCACTGTTGTTTTTGATACTACTAAAGATCAAACAGGACAAGCCAAGGACAATGCTGATGCCCTGTCCTTCACCTGGAAAAATCTATCAGTTTATGCCTTTCCTCCTCTGCCTCTCCTGTCCAAGGTACTACTAAAGATCAAACAGGGCAAGCCAAGGACAATACTGATTGCACCAGACTGGCCACAACAACACTGGTACCCCCTCTTGCGCAGTATGTCACTGCTGGCTCCATGGCACCTGCCTCAGACCCCTATCCTGCTGTCCCAGTAGGAGGGCCAGATTCTGCCCCCTCAGCTTCAAACCCTGAACCTGGCAGCCTGGCTAATTACCTGATCTCTCCATTACCATCCCTCAGTAAACAAGTGTTGGATGTCATTCTGGAGGCAAGGATGCCTAGTACTAGAACATCTTATGCTAAAAAATGGAAAAGATTCTGTTCCTGAAACCAAGCTCAGGGGATGGGCACAGCAGTGCCCAATTTATGTCAGATTCGTCAGTACTTAACTGAGATGTTGCACAAGGACCTTTCCTTTTCCTCCATCAAAATTCATGCTCAGCCATTTCAGCTCATTACAACACTGAACCACCCCTATTCTCTCATCCACTGCTCAAGCAGTTCCTCAGAGGGGCCAAAAACGTAAGACCACCTAGGAGAGCCCCAACTCCAGCCTGGGACCTTAACTTTGTATTGGAAAAACTCACTCTACCTCCTTTTGAGCCAGCTGCAAAAGCGGAGTTGGAATTCCTTTCTTGGAAAACAGCCTTCCTTTTAGCCATCACTTCAGCAAAAAGGGTGTCTGAATTACAGGCCCTTATGGCAGTGGAGCCGTTCATCATCTTTCATGCGAACAGGGTGTCCCTCAGGACCAATCCCTCTGTCATGCCCAAGGTAGTATCCAGTGTGGCTCTTAATCAGTCCATTCATTTGCCAACCGTCTTTTCTAATCCACAGAACAAAGGGGAATGTATACTGCACTCCTTAGATGTGTACAGACAACTTAGATTTTACTTGGACAGGACTAAACCTCTCAGGAAATCTGAACAGCTGCTGGTGGCATTTGCTGCAGGGGCAGAGAGGAAGGCCATGTCAAAGCAAGCCTTTTCTAAATGCATAGTCCATTGCATTCATTTCTGCTATAAGCACCATGGAAAACCTATCCCACAGGGGATACGACCACATTCAACCAGAGCTGCATCTACCTCTACAGCCTTTCTCAGAGGTGTCCCTACCAGGGACTTTCTAGAAGCTGCTACCTGGAGTTCTGTACATACTTTCACCAAGCATTATCATTTGCCAATTTTCTCTAAATCCAGAGCTGGCTTTGCCACTGCAGTCTTGCAGGGCCTTATAGCTGGTCCTAATGCTATCTAATTTCCTCCTCCCAGCCTTAGCTTTGGTAATCTACCCAAATGTGATAACTGCAACAGTGAAACACCAAGAACATAGTACAGTTGTGTACACTTACCATAAATGTAGATGTTAGAGTGTATTCACTGTTGCAGTCCTGGTTACCCTCCCTCCAGCCCCCTGACTTCTTTTGGCTATACCTCTATTCCTTTTTTACTATGCTTAAAGCTTTTTGGTGTATTCACTTTTTTGTTGGAGGTGTAACCTTGTATATGTATTTAATTGCTTCCTATTAGGGGGGCACCTGACATCTGGGACAAGAAAAACTGACATAATGGTGTCTGCTGCATACTTTATACCCCTGACTACCTGACATCATGGAAGATGAGACAGCAACCGATGCAGGACCCAAGACTTTGATAATCAGGCCGACTGAGGGCTACTGCAAGCAGATAACCCAAATGTGATGACTGCAACAGTGAATGCACTCGAACATTTACATTTATGGCAAGTGTACACAACTGTACATTTCTGGTACCCTATCAGCGTATATGTTTGTAGGGCCAGACTGAGACATGTCCCATACTAAAGTCAGGTATCAGACTACACTCTGAATTGGCCAATATATGTAGAGTTAGTGTGTAAGTAGCAAATATGAGGATGGTTTTGTTCACACAGTCCATATACTGTACTATTAATTAGGCTTACCATAATGTGACTGTGTTGAGATTGGTTGTGGGTATGCACTTTCACATTGGTGTCTGTTACTCTGTGCTATTACATGCCTGTAGTGCCTGCTATATTTGCAAGTACATGTGTATTCCCCCATAGGAAACTTCGGTCAGTGTCGTGGCAGTCTGCCTTTAGTTTACACAGTGCTTTGTGACATGCCTAGCAGCCTCAGTGTATTTACCTAGTGTGATGTTATGTCCAGATATTTGTCAGATGTACTGCTGCCTGGCCACCATACGTGTTGTATATTTCTGAAAAAGTATATATGAATATATATAAAGTATATATGAATATATATATATATATATATATATATATATATATGAATATATATATATATATATATATATATATGTATATATATGTATATATATATATATATATATATATATATATATATATATATATATATATCCATATCCTTATGTGTAAACATGAGTGTTGTATATACCTTCTCAGATGTATCCCACCATATTTATCTAATGTGTATATTTAGATAGAAAAACATGACTGATTCAACACTATTTTCACTAACAAGTAGTAAACAATTGTAGTAGTCAAAGCAGTTGTTCATCACTATTCAGTACGTGTACTGAATGATATATTTGAACAAGCAACAGACATTTGTACAGCTCAGATGACTTACTGGTTAAGTGCTGTGACTATAGTCTAGAGGGTCCTGGGTTCAAGACCTGCAAGGGCTGTTTATTTTGTTGCTAGGCAGAACAAAGAATGTTTGATACAGAGTGGGTAAGGCAGTTTTGAGCAGCTTTAAGTGGGTTTGTGCGACAGTAAGCGGTGCTAACGTACAGTTAAATGAAAAGGCGCTTACACCATGTAGGCTTTGCTTACCGGTGCGTAAATTTGCTTAACATTTACATTTAAGCAATGCTTACACCTGCTAAGCATAGCTCAACCCTGGTAACCAGTGATCACTTTCCAGTCTGATAAAATAGCAGGGTAATGACATCTTTAGTAAGTGTATTTAATCCCATGTACATAACATGCTTCTATGTGCTCTCATTACAGTAGCAAGGGGTGTAGGTATACTGTATGAGACACCTGAGTATACATGGCTAGTGCCACAATCTTTTCTCTTTGTATGTGTTTCATACATGGGTAGTATCTCAGGTTATATGCAGTGACACTTGCATGTATTGTGTCATTACGTTACTACTTTTAACAGTGATTTTCCAAGTAAGAGTAGATTGTAGTACTGGTACCATACACCACTGCATGCATAGCCAGACTCGTACTGACTATTGTGTTCTTGGTGTGTGAGCTGCATATTTTTAAGTATCTCATATTGGATATTGATCTGATATGTTGATATTAACTGTAGACTATGTGTTTAGGACATGTCATTGAGGATTGCTGTCATGTAGTAATGGCATACCTATCAGTGTCAGGTGTCTGTCTGTCAAAACATTCATCCTAATGCATAACCTGTTGGTTAGCTAATTTTTGTAAGTCCACTGTACAGATGTGCAGATGTCAGGTATCCATCTTGGCTGCTTACAGGCAATCTCTGATTGACTGAGTTGTCTGCCCAGCTGTGTTATGAATGCCTCAGTTGGAAAACCCCACCCTGTATGCACCACATGCCATGGATACCTCTACCAGACTACCACAGTCAACAGAACATGCTTGGGTACAGGTCTCTAACCTAGACACTGGCCATGTTGGAGCACCTCACTGGCCCTCTGCAAGAGAAAACCAGATGATTGAATGTTGAATTTAACTGTCACCCTCAGGATCACTCAAATGGCATCGGTTGATAGATGGCCTGCTGGCAAATGTCAGATGGCATTATACCAGTGTACCCACATGCCATACTCTTCTCATCTCTCCATGGACATTAGCCAGGTACACACCTAGGATCACCTGCTCCTATGGACCCTCAGTACTGAGAAATGTGTCAGTGTGCATTACTGAGAATAACAGTGTCTGTGTGTTTGTAAACTTGTAGTTGAAAATACACTGAGGGCCTTCTTACCCACTACACCCCCCATTGCTATACTTAGAAACAGCTGCTGCTGCAATTGGCATTAAATGTACCTTGTTGCACTCTTCACCCTATGGGCTACCTGTAGCTTGCAGTACCAGCATAACACTGTTCTACAAATGGGTAGATAGGCATGGATTACCCTCTGAGTTCTAGCAAATGTGAGTGTGTGTGTGTGTGTGTGTGTGTGTGTGTGTGTGTGTGTGTGTGTGTGCAATTATGTGGAGTGTGCATATTTGTAGGAGACAGCATTCTGAGGCCAGATTCTCCAAATACAATAAACCTTGCCATACATTATAAGGGATGGTGATGTTGCTGACATTAGGAGAGCCACGACAAACCCTCACCCTACTATCCCTGTGGCATGTGCAATAAATGCATATCCCTGTAATAGCACTGATTAGATAGACAAGTGTTTGTATTGCAGTCCTGGTCAATGTGTGATTGTGGGGATGTCACAGCATTATCGTGGGTTTCAGTGAGGACAATATCCAATGTGGGTGCTGGGTATAGTGTCTTTACACCATAGTACCCCCAGTACATGTCCCAAGGTCCACTGTATGAGGACCGCTGTCACCATCAACCATACAGGTAACTGATTACACTATCCAGCTCAATGATGCATGTGCCATGTGCAAAAACTCTGTAATGGTATGGACTCACTGACAAGATAGTTAGCACTGCTAAACCTAGGTCAGTCAAATGTGTCTATGACTGTATGTGTTTGTCAATGTGTATATGACAGTATGTCATACTATGTATTGTTCATTAACATCCAGTACATCCCCTTTTACCATACTGTACAAGGCCTGGTGATGTATTTCACTTAACAGGAAACTCGGGACACACCTCATCCTAAAAGCTCTGTGGTGTGTGCAATTAGGACCAAACGCATTAGTAGCAATAAGTACCTAGGTGGGGGTTCTACTCTCAGTGTTGCCAAGTAAGTGTGTCTGTATGTGAAGGGATCTACTTCAGTTTGCAGAAAATATATGTCCCAGGAGATCATTTGTCCAAGAACTAACTGGCAAAAGGTAACATTTCAAAGCAATCATCTTGTGGAAATTCATTCCATCAAAACTAGTAGTGGATGTGTAAATGCCCTCTTCCCCACTGTACAGCTGTACAGTGATACTGGAGTTGGTATATGTAGTTGGGTGCGGTTGTTGTGGGCACAGCCACCCACATTGGGGTTATTGTTGTGTGTATCCCCCTGCTCAGTGTGCTGTTATATACTGTACAGTTTGTTAACAGGTTAAGTAGTTGTTAATCACACTATGTGTGGCTCTACACCACCCACACCCTCCAAAGTGGCGGGCTGTGCCACCCACACCAACACACGTATGTTTACCAACTCCAGGATAGCACTACATTGGGGAAGAGGATACCTTGCCAGTACCATCATCAATGACATTAAACTGGCAGACTGATATTTACTGATGTGATGTTTTGGCTATTTGGCCTTGGTGGAATTACAAAGGCCAACATGAGTCCACTGCAAAATGAAGTACATCCATGTGTACAGTATTCTCTGTGTATTGCATCAACACCAAAGCCTGTGAGTGTGTGTTATTCACATACATTTGGTGTGTGCCACCCAGTACACTTGCCATTGACCACTGTAGAAGAGCTGCTGACATCAGCCACCATGCACTCACCTGTATACACCCCTCAGACCTATCAGCCATGTGGCACATGCAGTAACTGTTATACAGACCTGTTACTTGTGTTCAGATGTACCCGGGATATGACACAGTCAATGTGTCACCACAGTGCCATACCCCTTGTAGAAAACAACAGCAGACCAACATCCTGCTGGCACATAGACACCTAGAACACAAATAGAATACATTATGGAGACCACAATCAGTCAGTGTTAATAACAGCTATAATGCATCATGGCTGGGTAGCTGCACACCCTGACATGTCAGCATTAAACATTCCAGTTGAAAACACGTTAAACAGCATTACATTGCTAAACCTTAGTACATTCACCCTGTGCATCAGGACCATATTAGCATGCCCCTGCATTGATGGTATGGATGACAGGGATGTGGCACAGGTAGCATCATATGCATAGGGTGTGTTGTGGGTTTGCCAGAGGCCTAGGCTGAGCTGATTGGTTGACATTGTGTGTGGGTTAGGGTTTTTTTTTTATCAAATGGGCTGTGCAGACATGGTGTGTGTAGGTATGGAGGTGCCCTAGCTGTGTTGGTGATGTGTGTATGTATGTATGCACACAGTTCTGCCATGTGGCTACCCTATACAGGAGTTCATTGGACAGCTGCAGACCATACATGGAAGGATGTACAGTTCACCATGTCTGGCCAGGGACATGGGAACTGTGCCTGCCGGGGGTTCCACGGGCACTACCAGGCAGAAACCCAGATGTGCTACTCTCCCCTGATGACAGTTGTCCGCTGGATCCATGTCCCTGTTGGGACCGGCCAGGACCATGTGCATGTGGCCTGCTGTGTTGTGATGTGGACAGCACCCTCCCTTCAGTGCTGGTGCTGGTACTGCCATTATGGGACCTGCTGTAAGTTGTTGCATGTCCACATAGACCTCCACCTGTTGGTGTTGCTGACCTACATCCATGTGGCTGACGCCCTACTCCCACCACATGCTCTATCACAGACACCACACGGTCAAGGATTCTCACCATCTCACGCAATCGTCTATCCAGGATCTCTGCAAAATAATGGTGGGCACCTGCAAGATCACGGATGTTGTCAAGTACAGCAGAATGAGTAGCCCTCTGGAGCCTCAGACTCTGGTGTAACATTCCATAAATGCCTGTGCCTCCATGACCGCCCAAAACATGTGTCTGGTGACACCTGCTGTGGCACTACTGCCAGGGGCATGATGGCCAGCAGCCCTACTATGAGCACCCCTGTACATCTGCCTGTGTGGTACTTTGCCAGTCATCCGGCTATGGCTGCTGTGTACAGACACACTTGCCATAGTCCCCACACTGTCCTGTCCCATGCCACCACCCTCTACAACTGTCCCTCATTTATGGCCACTGGTGATGGGGTATGTATGGGCATTGTGACTGTGTGCGGGGATGGGGTGGATAAAAGTGAGATGTCAACCGATGGCACAGCATCAGCCCCTGATAGCCCTGCCTGTGCCTCACCATGCCTATCATCATTGTCAGAGTCTGTATGGACACTAACATCAGTTTGTCTGCAGGAGGGACCCTGACCCATCTCACCACCTGTGAGGGGTAAACAAAAAATGTACATTATTGCTTACCTCTGCACACACACACACACACACACACACACACACACACACACACACACACACACACACACTTTTACAGGTGAGGTGGTACAAATATATTACACAGACCTCTCATTTCCCAACAGTCAACATGCATGACATATGGCACTCAACAGCATGCACTGCAGCCATACTCAGTCCTTGTTACCAACATTGTACATCTCTGTGTTCCATGAGTTGTGTTATTAGGTGATGCCCCTTCCCTTGGAGCACACTGCACCCATGTACACAATATTGCTGTGCACCTGTACAGCACACTGGCATGTACTCTGCACTATATCTCACGAGTGTACACACCATTGCTGTATGTGTATATGTGTGGCAGTTATATTTGCTCTGTTGCTCACAGCCCCTATGTGTTTGTCTGACACATACCTGGGATGATATGAGGACTGATGTTAATAGTTAATGCCTGATCTCTGATTTGCAGATGTCATCATCAGCAGTGCATGTATGAGCAATAAAATCCAATTACACTGACAACCTTCAAAGCTTAATGTAGATATGAGGAGTGTACTCACCCTTGTTGACATGCCAGCCTCTTCCATGATATACAATGGGGCCGCAATACTACATATGTTAACATTACACACACCTGATATGTGACATATGACCTGTGCAATCAAATGCAGTATCAAACAAATGTGTTAGTCGTGCAGATGCTGAATAAGATGCATTCAATATGCGGGTTGCATAAGTGTGCACACCCTTAACACAATGGTTTGTTCCAGCACCTGTTAAGTGACCTACAGCAGTCACTATTCCTGGAAGGGGTATAGTACCATAGCCCATCTTCACTTGCCATTATTTGGTCATTCCACCCTACAAATGTCCCCCAACTCTGCTGGATTGCAGGGTCAGCTCATGTGCACAGCCCTTGGAGGTCACACAGTGCCTTCACTATTGCTGTGGAGTGAGGGTTATGTCTGGCACAATTCATGACCTTGACTGTATTCAGATACAGCCATTCTTAGTGAGCTTTGGATGTATGCTTCAGTTCACTGTTGTGTTTCAGGATGGCACCCCACCCCATTCTCAGCCTTTTGGCAGATGCTTGACAACTATGGGCCACACATGAGTGTTATTTTGCAGTGTTCCATATTCAGAATGCCATGTCTACCGGCCTAGTTCCTGCAATGAACAGCAAACCTAAAGGTGTACACTGGCACCAGCAAGGTAAAAAATGGGGGTGGGGGCTCTGAGGTGGAGTGAGGTGTTGCTTGTGCACCAGATGTATCTTTATTAATACTGTCTGTAGGTTTCAGCCTTGGTCTCATGACACCATTACACATTGCAACACATGCCTTTGGGAGACTTGATGTTATGCATATGCTACCTGTAGAGAGCCATGGGTGATGTTTCCTGTGGAACAACTCTTCCGTCTGATTACCCTAACCTATAGGCCACACTTATGCAGATTCCAGGGGCTTGTAAATACAGGTACTGCACAGGCAGTACTTGCTAGACATTCCTGCAAGTCTCTCAGTGTTGCTGCATGTTTCTGGGCAGCCTCCATGACCAGTTTGCAACATGTGTTGTCACCTGTCTTGTATGGGCATCTGTTTATTTTCTACATTAATGTTGTCCCATACTTCATACACACATACATGGCTGTCTGCACTGTTTGCCATGGTATATGCAATGGTGAGGTAAGGCTACTTTTCCCACTCCTGAGTGCTACTTTTCGGATATGGGATCCATTCCATGGTTTGTAAGATATGTGCAAGCCATGGCTGCCTCTGTTGCAGGTGAGTGGGCAAATGTCATAGACATACATCGTGGACAGCAGGCCATTACTTGGTGTGACATTGAGGCCCTGTACTTGATGGAAGGTGTGTACTCAAGAAGAGTAAATGCTGTCAGTACCTCACAAGCTGCTTCCACAATATGTTGTTTGGAGTGTGTGTGCACATATGCTTCCAATCTTTAAGGTATGTATTCCCCATATTTGTTGTCCTAACATAGGATTCCATATTACACATTCATTGCTCATGTTAAGATCACATTACAGGTTGTAAAAGGTGTAGAATGTGGTATTGTGATTTGCCGTTGTTTAGATCAGGAACAGTTGCCATTGAAATAGTGGTGTATACACTACTGTAGCCACTGTATAAGGGTAATGTTGCAGACATGTCCCTACTATAGGCCATTTGTCCCAGCATTATGTCCATCTCTGTCCACACATCTTGCACTGACAGGTTGTTAGGTATACTGCAGGACTCTTACATACCCTTCAGATATGCCACCATGGTGACCACTGTGATGCAGTGCAGTTAACAGCAACAATAAGTGAACATGTACAGCATGCTTTATGGGTAAGTGTGTTAAATGTGTGCATGGCAAATAGCATGGCCATAACATGGCCAGTATATTGGCAAACCTGAACAAAGCAACTCCATACTCACCAGCTACAGGCTGCTGCCCCAGTTGTATACCAGAGGGACCTAAATATTTGTGTGAGAGACGTAATGTGAGTAGCCACACCTGTAGCATTGGTACAGTGTGGGAGCAGCATTTCAGCACATCAGCAGTACAAACCCACAATACTACAGATTATGCACATCTGTTCATTAGTACACTGCAGCAACAGACTATCTTATCTGACATATGCATGTAGATACTTTACAGATGAAAATGGATAAGCAACAGTGGTCTACTAATGTGCCCTGGGGCCTTACCTGCACACTCCTTGTCCATTGTGTGGGTGGCACCCACCTCCACAATGGTGTTTTCAGCTTGCTGGATTGGCTGGTGGGTGGGTGCCCCAAGGCTGGTGAGGAGCTACTCAGCATGTGTCAGTGGGGACTGGGTGGCATGACCCCCACCTGTAGCTAGCTGGTCCATCCTAACTGCAGTGGCACGCTGATGGGCATGGCAGATCAGATCTTTGCAGCGATGCCGCACCTGCTCATTTTTGCGGCTGTGCATGCCGACATAGTTTACCCTGTGGATGAGCTCCTTCCACAGAGTGGTCCTCTCCTGCAGATTCTGCACCCGAAGAGGATGGCATGATGGACTATGAGGAACTGGATTATTGCATCATTTTCCAGGGGTGTGTATGCGGGGAGATGTTCCCAGGACATTGTACTTGGAAGACATTAACAGGAAAAAAGGTCAGAAGACCTCATACTGCAAGGATATACAAGTTGTTAATTGACATCTCTCCCCCCACCATATCTGCAACAATAATCTAAACACACAAATCAGTGGGAATGTTTACACCAAACCTACTGTTGGGACATATGTCCTATTGTTCAACAAATATTGAAATGTGTTTCTATTAATGTTCCATGTCGAAACACCATCATTGGTGGCCTATTGCTATCAATGTAACCTGCATGCTGTTGTAATGACCACTGTGATTCCATGTATGCATGTGTTCTGTTTGCTATGCAACTGTTCCAAATCTGGTGTTTTGGGTTAATGGGAATATCTGTGCATGCTGTTATAACTAATCCTGGCTTGTGTTGACTATTATTAACGCATATATGTTCTAAAACTGCAACACCATAGCACGTTTGGGAAGGTTGGTCCCAGCGGATCCACCTCTCCCACCTCATCTGGCCATGGCACTGGGCCCCAGCACATCTGGCACCCACCCCAGGACCTCCTCGTCTGCTGGTCCTGCACCACCTTCGGGTGGAACCACCTCAGTGGATGGGGCTTGTCCCCCCCAGGAGTGGGTGCAGACAGGATACTGTCACCCGAAGTCAGGTCCAGGGATTGGTGCATAGCGAGCTCCGAAGGGAGTTTGGAGATCTGCTACACCAACTTGAGGGCCATGTGGCGCAATTAGAGGGTCAGCCTGCCCCTCCTGCTTAGCCCCCCAGCACAGCCACCTTCAGGGCCATGAAGGTGCAGTGGTGACTGCCCATAGGTGGGGACCGCAGTACCCCACTGTTTCCATTTGGGGGAACATGGGCTTCCGATGTCCAAACACCCCCCCACGTCCAAGGTGTTTACCCCCCACATGTGTCATATACTGCCCTTGTATGCTGTCTTGTCTGTCTTCCTACCCACCCTACCTCCCCAAATATACCTACTATCCCTCCCCAGAATCCCACTCTCACCTTAAAAAAGGGCAATCTGCTCCCCCCAAAAAATTTTGCCTCATACATAACTGTCCATTTCGCACACGTGTCCACTGGACACATGTAATCTGGTCTAATTGGCTTCACAAATCATTATTGTTGTCCTCACCCCTCTCTCAGAGAGTTGAGTGTCCAAACATACCTCCAAATTCAGTATATATGCACAGCTGTTGCTGTAGAAGAAATGGACAGCTATGGACCTTCCCTACATCATCCTGCACATCCCTAGCTACTTTCCCTATTGTCTTTCCCTCTTTGTGCCCCCTTTTTCTTTTAAAGAAATTAGTGTGGGGGTAAGTGGGAGTAAGCTCGTTTAAGCAGTAGTAAGCAGGATTAAGTCTGTTTGTGTTGCACTAAGCAATGCCTACACAGATTAAGCATTTTTTCGGGTAACTGTCTGTAAGGATATTTAACCAGAAGTTAGCATTGCGTATCATCATGCAAATATGCACAAACCTGGCTACAACTGCTTAAAGGTGCCTTAATCACTCCAGCAGCCCTTGTTCTGCCCAGCAAGAACATAATCAGCCCTTGCAAGTATCGAACCCAGGACCCTGCACACCATAGCCACAGTAAGTTACCACTAAGCCATCTGAGCTGTAGATATGTGTGATGTTTTCTCAAACATATCAAGCAGCACAGTCATTCAACAGTAGGGAAAATGTATTTATATATATATATATATATATATATATATATATATATATATATGTGTGTGTGTGTATATATGTAGACATACATGTGTATATATATATATATATATATATATATATATACACACACACACACACACACACACACACACACACACAGATGTCAATTAACTTGTATATTCTTGCAGTACTCACAACTTTAATGATCATTGGTCTACAGGTATTATTACAATACCCTGTGGCCTTGGTTTGGGCAGTGGTATGTTTGTAGACAGTGTATACTTCAACTGTCTTATAGCTAAATTCTACTTCTTTTACCTGGTAGACCTGTAGAGGGAATGTTTGTTAACACTAACTGACTGTTTCTACACACATTCTCAGATTCCTAGTTGTAATTATGCACATACCTCTCAATCTCTTAATGCACAACATCTGGACAAAGCTTGACAACATGGGGGTACAAATAGAGAAATATTTTGAATATTGCTCTTATAAACATTTAGACAGTTGCTAGAGTAACAGGATTTGTTTTAATATACATTTTATGAAGGATTTGAAGTCGGTGACTACAATCCTGAGATCATCCCACTGATTTGCCAGGAAAAAAGAGGATCAGGCCAAAAATATGAGCCACATATCTAGACATTCTGGGAAAATCTGCACAATTGAGAGGTATGAATATGCATACAGCTTACTACCACTCCCATGATTCGAACCATGGCTGTGTCTGCTAAAAATACAACAATTTCTGTTTCATCAGAGTGAGTTATTTAGACACCGCTGTCTGTTCCTTTAGTGCTTTATTTGCAAGTCTCTCTTGGTTGTACAATCTGACCTTATAATTACATCAGTCTTATACAGACATTCCTAGACATATTTTTATGTAGCCCAGTGTGAGAAACAGTGGTTGACACAACAGTACTAGTCTGATATCAGATGTTGGTGAATGCTACATGTCAGGCCATACAATACCAGAGTAAACACTACCAGTCCAGGATTTAAAACTTTATTGCCATGCAGTTACAGTTTTCTTATCTGAAAGACCTGTGAGGGGAATGTTTAACACTACCTGTTTCTACACATATTCCCAGATTCCTAGTTAATATTATGCACATACCTCTCAATCTCTTAATGCATGCACTTTGGACAAAGCTTGACAACATGGGGGAACAAATAGGGACATATTTTGATTATTGCTCTTATAAACTTGGAGAGTTGCTAGAGTAACAGGATTTGTTGTAATATACATTTTATGAAGGATTTGAGGTCTGAAAATCAAAATCAAATGTATGTCATTGTTTAGTGACTACAATTCTGGGATCATCCCAGTGATTTACCAGGGAGACAGAGGAACAGGCCAAAAATATGAGCCAATTATCTGGACATTCTGCGAAAATCTGTACAGTTGAGAGGTATGAATGCATACAGCTTACTACCACTCCCAGGATTCAAACCATAGTTGTGTGTGCTAAAAATACAACAATTTGAGTTTCATCAGACTGAGCAATTTAGAAACTGCTGTCTGTCATTCTGTGTTTTATGTCTAAGTCTCTCTTGGTTGTACAATCAGATCTTGTACTTGCAACAGTCTTTTACAGACATTCCTAGACATATTTTTTATGTAGCACAGTGTGGGTAACAGTGGTTGACACAACATTACTATTCAGAGACTGCAACACTAAATGCCATACAATACCAGAGTAAAGACAACCAGTCCAGGATTTAGAACTTTATTGTCAGGCAGTTATGGTTTTATTGAAATGTCACCTATATGGGACTATTACTGTCATATTGTCTGGTTTATTCAGTACAACCCATACACAGTTTTTATACTGCCAGGTGACTTTCTATTACTTTATATTTATTTGGTATGACTACTACAAGCAGGATTGTTACTCACCAGCCTTGCGATGCAGCCTTTGCAACTTACTGGCATGGGCTTCCTGATTCACAACCCGCTCAGCTGCAGCTTTAAAGGGAATAGAGAAATATTTAGGCATACCTATCCATCACATACACAGGCTAGACTTTGGTAAACAGTTATTGATATGAATACTTACACACTGCTGGGATATCTCTGCTTTGCTTCTTGGGCCCACTCGTCCAAGAGCTCCCTCTTCTGCATAGTGGTGCCAGACCAGCCCACCAGTCCAAGGGATACCAATGCACTAGTAAAATCATGGGCAAGATGGTCCCAGGCTTCTACTTTATATTGGAAGCCCTGGTACTGGCCCTGCAGCAGTCTCTCATCATGGTTATTTACCAGGAGTCCTACCATGACCTTGGACTCCTGTATACCCCAGTGCTGTGCCCAGAAGTGCATGCCCTCGCCAACACCTGCCATACTGCCTACAGTGGGAAGCTGCAACCAGTTATGAGCTGTATATCTGCCTGTGGGGTTTAAATATGGCCAATGTCCTGCCCTTTGCTGTGATTGGATGGTTTTAAATATGCTGAGCTAAGCTACAGGCAAACCTGCTTAGCTAAGGTTGGTAGTGCTTAAAGGGACAGGTTCAGCACTGCTTACCAATGGGCAAATCCAATTAGCTGGGCTACTCATTGCTTAGCAGTCATATTTACACAATGCTTATACCTGGTAAGCAGAGCTGTGCAATGCTTAGCATTGCTTATATTTTATTTTATAGACTATCTGCTGTATGGCATTGATTCATCATTCATTACATATTATGAATTTGTTTACTGTCCCTGACATCCCCCAATGTGCTTTCATTACATTTATTCATGTGTAACTATATTTTATGGGGCACTTGTGTTTATATGGGAGTTTCACAACTTTATTACACTGACACCTCACATCTGGACCTACTACAGTACTCTGGTTAGCAAATATATCATACTTCATAGCTAATGATAAAAAAAAATGTTTATGTACTGCTTTTACATGTGAAATACAAATTGGTTACATTGGGGATCGAACCGGGAATGGATGCTTGCAAAGCGTACACTCTAACCTCTACACTATTGCAGTACTGTTTAACTTCTTGTGCTGTTTAAGCTGGACTAAGCGTAGCTAAGCAACGGGCACACCCATGCACTACACTTAAACCTTATTGCATGTTTAAAAAACAAATCTGTTGTGTTTTTTTATTTGTACCCTTCACAATATCCCTATTAATGTTAAACCTGTTATTCTATCAACTTTCTGCTTTGTGGGATGATTGTCCCTTTTGGCTTAGTCCACATTCCTTACTCTGACAGGTTGGGAGGTGTGCGCTATGAGCTTATGCTAAATGTGTTATTCTATCAACTTTTGCCTTGTTAGGGATGATTGTTCTTTCTGGCTTTGACCAGATTTCTTATCCTGATGGGTTGGGGGTGTTATGAGCATTCTCGCTAATTTTAAATTGCTGAAAGGCAATTCTGGAGTGCAGGGGGGTGTGCATTGTGAGAGCTCTGCTCTCAGACACACCCCCTGTGTTTGTGCATGGAACTGTGTCTGTTTTAGAGTATGGTAGCGTCCCTTCATACATATGCATGGGTTGCTGCCATGCTGAACAGGAACGGTCCCTGCCATACAGGAATAACTTATTCCTGCACAGCTGCTTGCTGAATCCAGGGGTTGATCTCTTCTCTTTTCTTCCCTGTCCAACCTTGAACTCTGCCATTTTGAAAACTGTATAGTATGTGACGTACAAGTCACCAAATATGTATCGTACCATCTTGCAGCTGTTCTTAGTTTCTGGATCCCAGGTACAACACATAATTTTAATGCTCTCACCTAGCATTTACAGTTACTATTTTTAGCAGGTATAAAATTCAGCAAGCTTTAGAAGCAGCCCTCTCTGCACTTATATCCATTTTTATGTTATTTCAGTTGATAAAGCTCATTTGTGAGGGCATAATAGGTGGCAGTCACTTTTGATTTATTTATAGCATTACAAAAGATTTAATCAACTGTTGACTTCTTTTCCCACATAGATCAATCTCCCTGTCTTTGCATTCCCTTCAGTCAAAAATGAGCTTCTCTGCTCAGTTTAGCCTTTCTACTCATTTGCTTATTTGTGTTTGAGTCTATCTGTGTTCTTTTCCACCTGTATAACTATCCCTGCTCTCACCTAAAGAAGTGTCTCAGTTTTACATAGTCTATGCCCTGTCTACAAAAAATGCAGTTATCTTCCATTTTCATTATCCCACTCTACATTCCTTTCCCACAAACATTCCACTGAAATATTTTTCAGTCATCTTGTGCCGATTTTCCTTTTTGACCCTATACCCTCTTTAATCTATAAAATTCTCGGCAAGGGATTCTTCGCTACTGTTTCACTAAGCATCATTGAATGTAGCAAGCAAAACTGATGAAGAACAGGGTAAGCTTCCCTCTTCTTATTTATTGATCTGATATTTGCTTCTGTCTTTCCCAATTAATCAGCCAATCTAACCGATCGTCTGTCATCTTTCACACATGAACCATGCTCATTTTTAACAGCTATTCTCTTACTTTTCAACAATATGCTATTCAGTTGCTGTAGGAAGTTTTTACATGGTGCAAATATCTGAACCATGGTCCTGCAGATATAAGCGTCTGTCTTGTCTATCTGTCTGTCTGTTTATTCCTGATAACAATTCCTATTCCTATCCCAAAGACCTCAGAGTTCTGCACACAAATTCTATGTAGGAAATCACTATCTTACAGCTGAATGTCAGTTTATGTTCTGGACACACTTGCAGTAACTGAGACCCCCAACCCCCCACCACCATGAAGAATATTGAATTCCTGTATTGTACTGAAATCAAATCCTGTGGACATTACATCAATCTTTTCCTTTAATTCTGTCACATGGCACACCTCTGTGAAAATTTTCACTGAGACTATTGTCATGCTGAAATGTAAGCGAGTTTAACATGAAGAATTTTGATGTATATTAACTTTAATTTTAGACAAATACATGCCTACCCTGTGCTGAAAAGTGACTGTGACATTAGTAAACTGAATAGTCCTTGCACTCTAAGGACCATTTACCAAATTTTCCAGTGCTCTTTCACTTGGCCATTAGATTCCACTGTGTAAGTCAGTTACTTCGTATCCCTAGTTTTTTGGCATCTGCATTCAGTAAATATAAAAAAATCCTGTTCTGCTTTGTGCCTCTTTAATTGTTGAGCACTAGCCATAAGCGGTTTGCTCTCTAGTAAATGGCCTGAGGGTGGAAAAGTATATAACCATGACAAAGGGAAATACTGCTAGCGCAGCTGTCTGGAATTTTGTAAATTCTAGATCATTTCTGAATATCGATGTGATTTATACAGAAGTGTGTGTAAAGTATTGAGCTTAATTGTAACCATAACATGCCCTATTGGAATAGAACAGGAATGTACCTGCACTATTATGACTGTTTAGATGTATATGTTTAATGGAAGCTGGAACACAAGACGTTAACTTAAAAAAATGCAGAGAAAATAGTTGAAATTAAATTGTTACATAACCACATAATAAAAGAGATGTTATCTTTCAGTTTCAGTGCAGCAGCAGACACAATGTCCAGAGCTAGAAGTTTTTTGTATTGTCTTGAAAGAAAAGTGATTACTAGGTTTAAGATGTAGAAGTGTTTTATTGTTTTATGACTTCCAGGATTTGCAATAATCTGAGAGATATCCATTTTCACAAGGAGATGCTAAAATTCTGTTAGTTTCTGACAAAGGGGGTTTAGCTTGGGAATTGAAGTCAGGTGACAAAAAGTGATATCATCCAAGCTAACCCAGCAGTAATGTTTGATATTAATTTAAGAACTCTCTCAGAGAGAGACTGTGCATTTTGCATTTTGTCTTTAACCTAACAGCATCAGCCGGAAACATCCACTCACCTCTGCACTTGCCTTGCTGTAAGTTTTTAGGGCATAGTAACTCTTTTAGATTCAGATAGGAATATAGTAAAGTGTAGCTTAGATGTTTTCTTTACTTAGTTGAGACTGTCCAGTGTTGCTTTAAATATTTCCTGTGATTTTGAACTCTAATATAACTGATTACTAAGTATTGTCCTGTTCTTTTATTATTTATTATTAAATATATTTAAATCTGTTTAGAGATATTTAAAGTTTTAGAGTACTTGAATATCTATTTGGTGACGCTGTACTGGCCACTCCTAAATAGCCTTGCTCTTAGACTACCATTTGGATTAATAGTAACATTACACAGCAGGATTGGACAGCCTCTGCTAAGGGCCTTAAAGTAGCTGATAAATCTTGGCTGGTAGCAGTGAAAACTACCTTATAGTTTGGGCAGAAGGGGGCATAGCTAGTAAACATGTGCCATCCTTTCCCAGGTGTGAGTGTGTGTGGGTGTATATAAATCAAATCTCAAGGAGAGTATGTGTTAGCTACTTATGCAGGGACACGAAGCACTGGTTTGACAGAGAGGGTACTGGAGATCTTGGTTTGGCCACTCAGCTGAGATCTCAACCCTGGAATTCATAAATTCCAATGCCCTGGATAAACTTATCCACACCCCCACCAGGGGCAACAATATCCTAGACCTTATCATTACCAACATGAGTGACTGGTGTTCCACACCTGAAGTTAACTCCTCGTTGGTCAGATGAGACCATAAGCTAATCACCCTAGATATCCGCATCCCGCCCCCAACCGCCATTAAGGAAACCATGGTAAAAAAATTCTCCAAAGCCAACTTCATGCTTCTTAAGACAGAAGTGGCAAACTTCATGACACCCATGCAGTTGGACAACACAGTTAAGACTACTGAATCCTACACAAATGCACTCTATAAGCACTTACACAAGTGCATGGATCATGCTATCCCAAACAGAACCAAGATGCTGTCCTCCAAAAAAAAGGAAGCCAATCTGCTGGGCCCCTGCCATAAACAAACTCTACAACCAAAGGAAGAAACTGTTGCAAAAGAGAGTAAAATCCCATGAGTGGTCAGCCTCAGTAAGAAGCTGAGATCCCTTATAAGATTCTCCAAAGCTAGCTATGAAAACAAAATCACCACTGATTTTAAGGGCAACCACAAAGCATTCTATAGCTATGTCAAGAATCTCAATGGCAACACCCAGATCTGCTTTGAGTTACAGCACAACAGCACAAAAATTACAGAGCCAACTGATATTGCCAACATCCTGGCAGGTTCATTGCTAACTTTACCCCCCCCTCACCCCCTAAAGGGCCCATATCTATACAGGAAGAATGCAGAGTCCCTGTAATCACATCTATGTAGGTAAAATCTGTACTCTCTAAAACCAAAAACACAGCATCCATGGGACCGGACAACATCCCAGGCTGCGTTTTACATGAATTTCAGAATGAACTGGCTCCCCACCTAAGCACCATGTTCAATCCTAATCTCATGTCAGGCTGTGTGCCCACTGAATGGCGCATAGCTATTGTTATCCCACTCCACAAAGGGGGAGTCACCACTGTTCCTGGGAACTATCACCCTATTAGCCTGACAAGCCTGGTCTGCAAAGCCGTGGAACGTATCATCATGGAACTCATAAACAAAAGACATTGATAACCTCCAAACTCTGGACCCCACCCAGTTTGGGTTTGTGAAAGGCAGATCATGCCTTCTGAACCTGATCGACTTCTTTGAGGCAGTCACCAAAGCCGTAGACGAGGGTAAGGTGGTTCCCACAGCTTATCTTGACCTTGCCAAGACTTTCGACACCATCCCCCATTCTGGAATTATAGCTAAACTAGGTATAAATCCCTACATCACCAGATGAGTTGCCAACTGGCTCACTGACAGAACTCACACTGTAAAAGTTGCAGACTCCAAATCTGACTTCAAACCAGTGACAAGGTACAGTCCTGGGACCTGTCCTGTTTGGTATCTACTTCTCTGAAGTACAGGCTGACACAGAAGACCTCTGGCTAACGAAGTTTGCAGATGAGTGCAAAATTGGAGCCATAGTTGAGTCCCCAAATGATGTGGACATCCTACAGAAGGGCCTCACTGAGACAGATGCCTGGTGTCAGAGGCATGGCCTCAAGCTCAGTGCCAAAAAGTGCATTGTCATCCCCTTTGGTAAAAACTTTGTACCCATGAACTACCACATAAATGGCAATCTACGTAATGCTGAATGTGTGATGAGACCTTGGGACCCAGGTGGACAGTAGTCTCTCCTTTGATTATCACATCGCCACAGTAGTTAGGAAATCCTTCTATGTGGCACACCTCATCACAAAAGGTTTCTCATCCAGGAAAAAAGAGGTCATTGTTCCCCTCTACTCTGCATTCATTAGACCCATTATAGAGTACAATGCCCCTTTTGGAATGTACCTCACAAGACATCTGCAGCAGCTGGAAAGGCCACAGAAGTACCTCACAAAGAGGATTACTATTCTCAAACAGATGCCCTACACTGACAGTCTCAAAGAACTCCAGCTTTACTCTGTAGCATATCGCCTACTCCAAGGAGATCTCTGCCTAACATATAAAGCTATGTTAAACCCAGAGCTGTTGGACATGCTACACCTAAAGAAATCCCAATCCCTCCAAGCTACACAGTCTGGGGACCTAAACCTTGTCACCACAATAAACAGGACATGCTGGAGGGATAGATTCCTGTCCCAGAGACTTCCTATACTCTGGAACAAGCTACCCATCTATGCCAAGCAAAGTTCCTCATTAGCACTCAACAACAAAAATCTTGATGAGTGGCTGGGAAATGGGAAATACACCCCGGGTCTCACTTCTGTGGCTCTGCTCGACAGGGACACAGGAAATTAACTTTCTTGGGTGGCGTAAGCCAAGGAACCTTGTTGGCTAGGCTTACTTAGGCCCTTGAGCTGATAGCCTAGTACCTACCTATGAATCTATAGCTGTGCCAGTGTGGAGTCATATTGGGGATCTGGAGAAAGAGGGAGAAACCAGTCCCAGACTGACTGTGATCCCTGTGTGCTCTTAAGGTAAAGTGCACTTTACTGTGTGTGTGTGTGTGTGTGTGTGTGTGTGTGTGTGTGTGTGTGTGTGTAGTTCTCATCCTCCCAGTCTGTATGTTCCTCACTGTTGTGAGTGGTGAGGACTGAGGCTCCTTGATTACTGGGACAGTGCAGGGGTGTTGCATATTAATTGCTTGGTAATGATGGAATATCCACTTCCTTTATTAATTGGCTTGTAGTGGTGATCTACATATTAGGATTCGGTGGTGTGTATATTGAATTCCTGCAGTCTGTAAACAGTGGTCACTAAGGAAGATGTTTGTACTCTCAATTAGCCACACAGTGAACATCCATAGTTTTATATCACAATTGGTTTATTTATTTATTTTTTGTTAGCTTAGTCAGGGAGAGCTAGCAAGCATGTCAGCAGAGGAGTATGGCAAGCTGGCAAGGAGCCAGTTGACTGAGATGTGCCGGGCTAAAAGTCTGGTGCATACCAACCTAAGGCAGAAATGTTTGTAGCCTTGTGTCAGCTGCATCACAAATCAGCAATCAGGGGGACAACCAGGCTGGCCTTGGAGATGTACCACTCTCAGAAAATGAACAGTTCAACCTTTCCACAGAGGACCTAAAAATCCATCTGGAGTTAAAGACTTAAACTGGATGCCAAGCATTTGGAAATAGAAGCAGCAGAGAAACTACAATTTATGGAAGCTGAGGAGAATTATAGGCAGAGGAAACATGAAAAGTAGATGCTGACTGTTCACCAGGGTCATGGAGGTAATGGGGAAGGGAGTAACCAAACCCCAGAAGCAACAAAGTTCAGTAAATTTCTTCCACAATTTACAGAGGGTAATAATTTTGATAGTTTCATAGGCATTTACAAGCCTAGCTCCTAGTTTAGTTTTTACCCACACCCCTTTAGTATGGGGAACTATACCCATTATTTTGCTGTGCCTCTGTTGAGCAGTGACACTGAGGTAATCCCTGGGGTATATATTCATTTGAAAGGGTGTGTAAACAGTATAATGTTCACCAAGGGCTCTGGGTACAGTTCCTGACCCCCCTTACTCCATGGTAAAGCTCTAACCTGTCTGATGCTGATTGTTTAAATAAAACTGTCTTTTACAGTGCTTAAAATTAACACCTGAAGCTTATAGGAAAAAGTTTTGTGAGCATAGATGCAAGGCAGATGAAAGTGTGTGTGAATATATTGCTAAACTAAACACTTATTTTCATAGGTGGGTGAGTGGATGTCAGGTCACCACTTTTGAAATGCTGGCAGACCATTTGGTGAGGGAGCAGTCCCTTAGCACTGTCTCAGGACATGAGAACCTGGTTAGCTGATAGACAATACAATACTGCAGATGAGTTGGGGAAGAAGTAAGAGGGAGCTACCCAGTAGCAGTGAGACTGAAGGTGAGAGACAGCTGCTTATGGGTACTGATGTTCCCTTGGACAAAGTTGACTGCTAGGGCAGAGGTCAGTAAAAAGCCTATTCTCCACCATCTTCCTTATCTTCCTAGACTTATCAAAAGTTTTTTATACAGTCTCCCATCAGAAACTCTTCAATAAATTCTTATCCTTTGACACACCAGCTCTTCACTGTGATGATTCCATTACTACCTCTCAAACTGAGCACAAGCAGTGAACTGGAGAAACGTTTTCCTAAAATTCTTGCCCATACTGGGCCCCACATTTTTTAATATACTCATCTATAACTTCTACACTGCAACATAAAATGCTGTTTTGATTCATTCAATACAAGGATGACTCTAACCTTCTTTGCCAAATCTGTCTCTGAACTCCATGATCTTGCTCAACAAACCTTATTACTGAATAATTCACAACTACTTCTAACCCACCAAAAAACTAAATTATTGCTGTTTACCCCAAAATGCATCTCTACCATAGCAACAGTATTTCACCATTGTCTCTGTCAACAATACTGTAATAGAACAAGTAAACCCCACAAAATTGCTGGATATAATCATAGATGAGTTGAAATTCCACCATAGGGTATTAAACATGGTAAAAAAAGAAAACAAAAATGAAAAACTAGGCACATAGCACATACAGAGTAAAACCCTACCTTAACGACATAGCCAGAAAACATGTAGCCACTACTTTCTTATTGCCATCTCTTCTCCATGCTGCCTCAATCTTAACTAACTTTCAAGTCTCACAACTGCTCAAACTTGAGTAATGTTATAATAAAATAGCTAGGTTTGCACCACTGCCTAGCCATTACAGAAGTACACTGGTTAAAGCTACCACATCACCTCTCTCAGCTAACTACAATACACAGACACTTCTGTAATCCAGAAAATTGCCCAGGCCTTAACAGCTTAATACAATGCTATTACCCTATAAAATAGTATGCTGTAAAGAAAAAAAATCACTATAGCCAAATCATCTAAAACTGCAGGCGACTCTATATTCAAATAATGTACCTGAACTATGGAACCACATCCCACAACCACTGAAATCCATTCAAAATGCAAATTCATTTAAAACATAACTAAAACATCACCTATCAAATCAATGGATCTGCTCCTAAATATCTTCAGGATAAATTCCACTGCTATCTTCAGCTTTGCATATTGTGAAACCATTTCTCCTCGCTCAGAATCCTATACCCCAACTTGTCTTCACCAATAACTGAATAGTTTTATTAGCATCTCCCAGCCATATGGATAGTTATTTACACTGCTCACCCCCACCTCTATATTTGTAATATATTCTTTACAGTAATCATATATATATATATATATATATATATATATATATATATATATATAGTTATCTATGAACCTGCTTTTTACACCACCTCTTGACTGTATTTTCTGCCATATGTAATTTCTTCCCTCACCTCCTTTTCTTTAAATTTCTAAACAGTAATCACATGATCTGTTATCTGTTGTATAAATTCAGTAATACACCTCTTCAAATGCTCAAGGTTAAACATCTACTAATGCACTTTGTATACTTTATACTGTGGTGGTTGCCTTTATTTCACATGAATGTGTAATTGTTAATGTATATGACGTTAAGTCTGTTCATGCCCATTAGTAAATGTCTTTTTAAAAATGTTTGTCATATGTTTGCCCCAGTCCTGAACTGATAATGGATTTTTGACTAATCCAGTCAGACAAACCTGGTAAATGAAAGCAAATTAAAATAAAGTAAAAAAGATGAATAAGTTTCTGCCACCAGGATATAATATCCTGTGCATACCTCTCAACTGCCCAGATGTTTGCAGAATGTCCAGATTTTCATCTCGGATCTATTGTCTGTTCCTCATAAAATTTGAGGCTTTCTAGCAAATCACTGAAGATTGAAATCACTAAATAATGGCATACATTTGAGTTTCAAACTTCATATATTTAAGAAAATGTATGCTAACAGAAATCCTATTATTCTAACAACTGTTTAAGCCTGTAAGAGCAATATTTAAAATCTGCCTCTATTTTTGGTCCTTTGCCCCCCACTATTGTAGGCTTTGTCCAGATGTTCTGCTCTAAGAGGTTGAGAGGTATGACCCTGTGCCATGACAGAATATAGAAATGTGCTGAAGCTGATGCACAAAACCAGTCTGTTCTGCTGTCAGTATCATCAGTAGTCCTCGCAGCAGACTTGATTACTTTGATTGCCATACCGTCCACATAAGTTAAAGCCATCATTGTTCACAAAATGTATTATGTATATACCCACATGACCTCTGTAATATCCTTAGAGGTGTATACTTTTGGCCTTGGAATAGTGAATCTCCGTTGTCCAGCAGGTGATTTCGACATAGAGCAGTTCAGTTAATGATCACTCCATCTCAGTGGCTAGTCCAGCTCATCACATCAATGTAGACAAAGTTATTGGAGAGGGAATGGCATATTACATTAGATCTCAGCCTCCCAACCCAACAACACAGAGACATGTGCTGTCATTTAAGATAGCTTCAGTGACCAACTGAACCAAAAATCCTAACCTGTTAGTAAGACATGCAACACCCAGGAACAATGACAGTTTTGCTTGTCAAATCAAAACTGTACTGTTTTAATATGCTCTGAAAGTCCTGAAAAATAACTTTTTTAACTCCAAGGAATTTTAGTCATGGATATCTAGACTAATCTACACAAAGCAAGCCAACCAAGCAAATGACACATTTTAGAACCAAATGAGTTTTGAAGGAAATAAACTCTCCAAGATCTTTGCCTGTCAGTCACAAACTAGTTTTGAAGGGTTTCTAGTCACATCTCCTTATATGCCATAAAATGGTTTCAAATGGTTTGAAGGCTAGCTGCAAAGTGGATCTCAAGATCTGAAGCTTTCCCTCCACCTCTTCATCACAATTTATTAGAAGGTGTAGCACAAGGATGTATACTCCCCCCTTCTCTTCATCATTTTTATAAATTAAATTTTACAATACTGCAGTGAAGCTGGACTTGTATGATATGCAAGTGACTCTGTAGAATATGTCTCCATCCAATTTGCAACCAAGCAGCAAGATATATTTTTGGAAAATCCACCTTCATCTGGAAGATTCTCTACTATACCTGCACAAAAGGAGAAACACATGAAAGAACTTTAAAGTACTGGCATTGACCTGCAACTCTCTTTTACTACCATGGACAAACAGATCCTCAGCACTGTCACTACAGTTAAATTTCTAGATTTATCTTCAGACAGAGAGTTAACATTTGATGGTCCAGTACAGTTTATACTATGCCAAGAGATTCTTTCGAGTGGCTTTGGCTTTCAATGTAGAATGAAAGAATTCATAGAGTTAAAATTGTTTATAGCAATCCTGCTATCTGTGCAAGACTATTCTATGACTGTAAATGTGGGTGTGGGTATTGGAGTTTTCATCTCTCTCCACGTAAATACTTTGTGTGTGTGTGTGTATGCGTGTGTATACACATGTGTATTTCTTTTTTATCACCTTTATTGCAATATCACTTAAGACAAAGCCAAGCATGCATTTATAAAAAAACAAAACAAAATGTCAACCTGATCAGAGACACAAACATCATACATCACATATATTATATTATATAATTATCGCCAATCCAACACTACATTAATTGATCAATTTGTGCCTTTCCTTAAACATCACCTGTCCCCTAAAATAATAATCTGCATGTATTGTTACCACAATTTCCTTTTTTTTCTATGTAATTTGCTCCTACCCTTTACTAAACATCCCAGGCCCAGTTCTTTTATCTCTGTTCCAATATTCGTTAATTAAAATACAATTGGTTTAGACTTTGATTTCAATTTTCTAGTAACTGCTTTTTGTGGCTGCCACCAGAATTAAACTTAACAAGGCCTTATGTCTAGGCAATTCAAATCCTGCATCACTCAAAAAATGATTCCTTAGTTACACCCATTTGCTCACCCAATATTTCTGGCAGAGTACCCTGTAGGGAATTTTAAAAGTCTGCCAACTCATTACATGCCCAAAACACATGCTCCCACTTAATCACACCTCCAATATTTACCTTCTACCTGAAGAAAATGTCTTTGGAGTCTGCTTGGGGCATAGTAATACCTATGCAAACAATTCCAAGCAAAAATCCTAAATCTTCTAAACTTTGTTGCATACTTGGGAGCCATACATGTATCCCCCTTTGTTTCCTTCTGAATTGCTTATCTAATCTCGCGTTTTAACCTTTTCTAACCTCCTCTGATTGATTGATGTAGATATGCAGTATTTTAAATGCACTTTTAATTATACCTTTAACAGCAGCTTCTCTTCTAGATTAAACTAAAAACTCTACCAGAGCAGTCTTTCAGTTAAGATTCCCTTATTCCTTCCTTCTGCCTACACTCTGATATCAGCCCTAGACAGCGAAGGCAGTCTTCAGCATGTAGTCCAAATGCTTAGTTCTTAGAATACTTTCTGCTGCTTTATGAATATAATATTCTATATGGCTGTTATACCCCTTAAAGTTCTACAGCCAAACATCCAACTCTTTCCTTATTTATTTATTTCACACTTGTTGGCTGGGAAAAGTCCAACAGGGCAGAAATCCACTTTCAGAGGAGGCCTGGGAGAAAAGCTCCAAATATATAAAAAAATAGACAAGTACACAGAGAATAGAAGCTAGCAATTACAATAAAGTTTCAGTATCAATTAGCTGGATAATAGTATAAAGTAAAACAAACATTCGCAAATACAATTAAGTTTCAGTATCAATAAGATAAGATAAAATAAGAGTAGTTGGACTATACATTGATAACTGACAAGTTTACTTGCAAGTCAGCTTTATAGCTACAGATAGGTGAAAGGGTGATATAGAAAAGGCAGAATAGATTATGTATATTATATTTCTTGAATTTCCCTCACTTTATCATCATTTCTTTCCACTTTGAGTTATAACCTTCTGCATTTGTTATGTGTGTGAGCCTTAACAGTGTAACTCTAAAATTTCCTTTCAAATCAAGTAATCGTAAATTACCTTTTTCTTTTGGAAGGATCAGCTTACCCCACTTGACTCTTGCCCTCTTCCCCTCCCAGATAAAATTCTTCAAATCTTTATTAATTACTGTCTGCAGCATTTCTTCTGGTTGATAAAAGTATGCCTGACCTGTATGTAAAACTGAAGAGACTAAAATATTTTCACTGCTTGTATCTTGTTACACATATCCATAAAGAAGATCTTTCAGTTTCTCAGTTTTTGTATTATTTTTTTGTTTAGTCTCTTCCCACATATCCTTGGCTGCCATAACGGAATCCTTTTTAACCCATAGTCCTAAATACTTCATTTTAGCATGTCCCCATAATTATGGGTATTGCTGAACCAATTCATGTGTGGATACATAGCTTAAAGCAATAGCCTTTATTTTGTTTCAGTTATTTTTCTATCCTGAAAAGACTTGAATCTGTTTCAGAATGTTCCACAACACTAAGATGTCCTTTTCTGGTTCTATCAGGTACAAAATAATATTGTCCGCAAATAAACCCAGCTTTTCTTGATTACCATATTAATTATATCCCTGAATTTCCAAGTCCCTTATTTTCTTTTGCAATATCTCCGACATTCCCTGCCTGGTTCCTTTGTTCAGACACAACTCATCAGAAAGGAACCCTCCCACATTAATTTTTGCCCCTGAACACTTGTATATCATCCAGATTAACCTTATCATTATATTAGGGAATACAAATGCTTCCATTACCCTACTTATAAAATCCCAGCTTACTCTGTTGAATGCTTTTTCTGCATGAAGACCCACCAACAACAGTGGTATTTTCTTATATTCTGCTTCCCTCTAGATCATCATTGTTCTATTAATGTTGTCACATAGTTGCCTCCTCTCCACAAAACCACAATGATCCATATCTATCAGTTTCGGAAATACCTTTGCCATTCTTTTAGCTATTATAGACATAAACACTTTATAATCGTGATTTAAAATTGAAGTGGGCCTATATGAAACTGGGTCTGATGGGTCTTTATCATCTTTAGGGATTACAGCCACCACAGCTTTCTTCCAGGATGTTGGTGCTTCCCCTCTTTTTAAAATACTGTTAAACAAAACCTTTCAGATCTATATCACTTTAACCCCCCCCCCCCCAGCTTCCAGACGTCTACAGGAATTATATCTATTCCTGGAGACTTCCCTGTAGATTGATTATACATCACTGTCTTTAACTTAACTCCTCCTATCTTAATTGCTATTTGTTGAGCCTTCTCTACCTCCACCCTTGGCATACCCAAGTCTTCCATAAATATTTCCATTTGTACTTTTTCTTGATTTTCACATTCCTCTGCTTTATACAAATTGTGGTGATAGGAGGTACTGCCAGCCCTGCCAGAAGTAGGGCAGTGGATGTGTAACATATGCCAGTTCAGCTAGCTGGAACTTTGTAAATAATTATATGTCATCTGTATATCAAACTGATTTGTACATTTACTTGTGCTGAAAATGTGTTTGTGAGGTTTGCTTGTGTTAAAATCTATCAACAGTGCATCCCTGAATTTCCAAGTCCCTTATTTTCTTTTGCAATATCTCCGACATTCCCTGCCTGGTTCCTTTGTTCAGATACAACTCATCAGAAAGGAACCCTCCCACATTAATTTTTGCCCCTGAACACTTGTATATCATCCAGATTAACCTTATCATTATATTAGGGAATACAAATGCTTCCATTACCCTACTTATAAAATCCCAACTTACTCTGTTGAATGCTTTTTCTGCATGAAGACCCACCAACAACAGTGGTATTTTCTTATATTCTGCTTCCCTCTAGATCATCATTGTTCTATTAATGTTGTCAAATAGTTGCCTCCTCTCCACAAAACCACAATGATCCATATCTATCAGTTTCAGAAATACCTTTGCCATTCTTTTAGCTATTATAGACATAAACACCTTATAATCATGATTTAAAATTGAAGTGGGCCTATATGAAACTGGGTCTGATGGGTCTTTATCATCTTTAGGGATTACAGCCACCACAGCTTTCTTCCAGGATGTTGGTGCTTCCCCTCTTTTTAAAATACTGTTAAACAAAACCTTTCAGATCTATATCACGTTCACCCCCCCCCCAGCTTCCAGACTTCTACAGGAATTATATCTATTCCTGGAGACTTCCCTGTAGATTGATTATACATCACTGTCTTTAACTTAACTCCTCCTATCTTAATTGCTATTTGTTGAACCTTCTCTACCTCTACCCTTGGCATACCCAAGTCTTCCATAAATATTTCCATTTGTACTTTTTCTTGATTTTCACATTCCTCTGCTTTATACAAATTGTGGTGATAGGAGGTACTGCCAGCCCTGCCAGAAGTAGGGCAGTGGATGTGTAACATATGCCAGTTCAGCTAGCTGGAACTTTGTAAATAATTATATGTCATCTGTATATCAAACTGATTTGTACATTTACTTGTGCTGAAAATGTGTTTGTGAGGTTTGCTTGTGTTAAAATGTGTCAACAGTGCATCCTGTTGGAAGGAAAAATGTAAATGTATTATTGTAACTGAATTAAATGTATACATTGTAACAGCATATACTGGGAGAGAAGAGGTTAATCCTCCTGACTTTGGAAAAATATCCTTGAAATTAAATTACTTTATGGGTTAAGCCATAAAAACCGTATCCCAGAGTTTGGAAGGGAGCCAGAGATGCAAGGTCTGTGCTGAAGAATAGGTTGTCGCTTCTCTAGGATGAGTGGAATGGTTTTATGACTTCCAGCAGATGTACCACATCTGAGTAATGCTCTACCTGTGTGTATTGTAGCACATAGGTGCTAAACCTTGGTAGCCTCTAGTGATGGGGATAGTGTGGGAAACAGAGTCAGATGACCATATATATGTGATGTCTTTCTGTAGATAAATAATGTTTTAACATTAGAGGAGACTGAAGTCTCTGGAGCATTCTGTATTCTGTGCTGGATCTGACAACAAGGACTACTCACCCATCTTGCCTTGCTCTTATCAGTAAGTAGGAACAGTAATTCTTTTAGTCAGTCAGGAATAGATAGTGAGACTAGCTAAAATACTGTTTTTCTAAAACTGTGTGAAACTTTCCATCTGTGTTATTTTTAATATTCTCTGTGACTGAAACTCTGGTGTTTACTTTAAATATATATTTAGTATTTTTATGTTCTTGTATTATTTATCATTAAATATATTTAAACTTTGTATTGTGGTTGGTCATTTTTAGAAAATACTTAATTTTGAGAGTATTTGCACATATTTGTTTGGTGATAACTCTAGCCATTCTTGAAAGCCTTGCTGTTTGGTCAGCATTACCATTTGTATTAATATTAACTTCACTCAGTATAATTGGGTACCCTTTTAAAAGCTTTATAGTAACTGACTGCTGGCAGTTGAAACTACCTTATAGTCTTGGCAAAGTTGGTAGAGAGGGTAATCTGTGCCAGCCTTTCCCAGCTTTTGTGTGTGAAAATTCAATCTTAATGAGTATGGGCAGAGAAATGAAGCACTGGTTTCACAGAGAAGGTGCTTTAGGACTTGGCTTGGGCACTGGGCTGAGGACCTAACCCTACAGCTGTGTCAGTGAGGAGTCTTAATAGGGACCTGGAGGGAGACAGACAGACACCCAGACCCTGAGCTGACTGTGTTCCCTGTGTGCTCTTAAGGGAAATTGTGCTTCATGCAGAGAGGTCTGCATCTGCAAATACTGAGTGTATCCATTTGTATTCCAAGTGAACATCCCTCTCCCATGTCAGTGGTGAGGATTCGGGCTCCTTGATTACTGGCCCACAGTGGGGACATCACATACTGGTGAGCAGTGGTGGGATATTGAACTTCTGTAGCCTGTAAGCAGTTGTCAATAAAGGTGTGCATTCTCTCAGCAGTCACACTGTGAACATTCAGTTTCATGCCACAACAGTTTTTATTTATTTGTCTGTTGTTGTTAGTTTAGTTTACCAAGGGAGAGCAGGCAAAAATGTCAGCAGAGGATTATGGCAAACTGACAAAGAACCAGGTGGCCAAGGTGTCCAAAGCCAAAGGACTGGTGTATGCCAGCCTGACTAAAGAGGAAATGATTTCAGTCTTAGTCATAGCTACAACACAGACCAGCAACCAGGAGGATAACCAGTCTGGTGATGGAAATTTGCAGTCCTTAGAAACAGGACAGTTCACCTTTCCTTTAGAGGACTTAAAAGTTCATCATTGAGTTAGAGAGACTTGTACTGGAGGCCAAATGTTTGGAACTAGAATCAGAAGAGAGACTGCTGCATTTGGAGGCTGAAGAAAATGAGAATTTGTGGTGTTTGGAGGCTGATCAAAGACAGACTGTGGTGTTTGGAGGCTGAAGAAAAGGAGAAGCAGTGTCAACATAAGAGGGAGATGCTGACTCTTCACCAGGGTCGTGGAGGTAATGGGGAAGGGAATAACCAAACCCCAGAAGCAATAAAGGTCAGTATATTTCTTCCACAGTTTACAGAGGGTGATAATTTCGATAGTTTTATTCATATATCTGAAAGAGTATGTAAACAGTATGTTGTTGACCAAGGGCTTTGGGTATGGATCCTAACACCCTTACTCCATGGCAAAGCCGTAACTGCTGTTTTAAAATTGTCTGATACTGATTGTTTAAACTATGAAAAAGTCAAGAAATGTTTACTTGAATGCCTGAAGCTTACAGAAAAAAAGTTTTGTGAGCATAGATGCAAGGCAGATTAAAGAGTGGGTGATTATATTGCTGAGTTAAGCACTTATTTTCATAGGTGTGTGAGTGGGTGTCAGGTCACCAATTTTGGAGGACTGGCAGTCCTTTTGGTGAGGGAACAAGCACTTAGCACCTTGCCAGAGGACATGAGTATCTGGTTGGCAGACCAAGAATGTAACAATGCAGATAGGCTGGGGAAGAAAAGGAATGTCTACTTAGCAAGAAGGGCATCACTGCACAGGAAAGGGATGCCCACTGCTGTATGTGGATTTAAGGTAACCCAAGGTGGGCAGTCTAAATTGCCCCAACAGAGTCCACCAGTAACTGGGGAAGCCACTAGTTCAGGTACTTGGCCAGGATCAAGGGTTAAATGTTTTAAATGTAACCAGTGGGGCTGTGTAGCATATAGATGTCCATGTAGGCAAGATGGGGAACAAAAAGTGGGGGAGACAGCAAGTGGGAATAGCATTATGCTAGTGGTAAGTTGTCTAGAGACAACAGGTGTACCAAACTATCACAAGAGGTTATATCCTATGTTAGTGGATAGAAAACAGGTCACTGCTGAGAGTGAGACAGTCTCAGACATAACCATTGTGAAGCCTGCAGTGGTTAAAGAGGAGCAGTACTTCCTTGGGCAGTCCACTCCAGTCAGAGCTTTAGGAGGGACCCCATTCCAAATGCCTTTGGCCTGGGTTCACCTTGACTGGGAGGGTGGGAAAGAAAGCAAGCAAGTAGGTATGTTTGAGGATATCTCTGTAGATGTCCTGATAGGGAATGATTTTGATAATGCAGTACCTTGTGTGCATGCAGTTACATGCAGTCAGGCTTGGAGACAGGGATGTCGATCTGGTAGCTGGGGGAGATCCAGACAGACAACACACCTGGAGCCAGGGCTGGTGGTGTGGCTGTTTCAGGGAGGGAGCTACCCTGTAGCAGTGAGCCTGAAGGTAAGACGGAACTGTTGCTACTGATGTTCCCTTGGGCAGAGTGCCTGCAAGGGCAAAGGTGAGTGGTAGTACCCAGGCTGACAGTGACACAGTGCTGTCAGAGGATACCAGGCTTCCTGTGAAAGGGGAAATGGTAAGATTCATAAAAGTAGAGCTAAGTCAGGCTCAGCTCTCAGACCGTACACTAAGAGGTTTGAGGGAGGTAGCTAGGAAGGCAGCTGATTCTCAAGGAAAAGGTGAGTCAACATACTGTAACAAAGGGTTACTGTATAGAGAGTGGACTCCTGAGGGATGGCTAGAGTGAGTGGTAATACAGCAGTTGGTAGTGCCTCGAGCCTACTGTCTGGCACTTCTAGCCACAGCCCATAACATTTCTTTTGCAGATCATATGGGCATAAAGCATACCAAGAGATATATTATACAGAACTTTTATTGGCCTGAGTTTGCAAGGGGTTTAACAGGGTACTACAGGACTGTGAGCAGTGCCAAAAAGTAGGCAAGGCAGGAGACAAGGTCAAAGCTCCATTTCCTGTGATTGAGGAGCCATTTCAGAGGGTAGCTATGGATATTGTGGGGCATCTGAGTACCCCAAGCTCCACAGGGAAGAAGTATATCTTGGGTAGTACATTATGCTACTAGATACCATGAGGCAGTGGCTGTGTCATCCATTGAGGCACAGAAGGTGGTAAATAGTTTATTAGAGATTTTCAGCAGGGTAGGTTTCCCAAGAGAAATACTGACTGACAGAGGTGCCAATTTCATGTCAGACCTGCTGGCTTATCGGTGGATGCACTGTGGGGTGAAGCACCTAAAGACCGGTCCTACCATCCCCAGATGAATGGTCTTGTGGAGATGTTAAACTCTACACTAAAGACCATGCTATGGACATTTGCAGACCAGGTTAAGAGAGAATGTGACAAATGTTTGTGATTTGCTTTCAGAGAGATACCCCAGAAATCCACAGGTTTTTCACCTTTTGAGTTGCTGTATGGACATAGGATAAGAGGACCTTTAGATTTGATTCATGATAAGTTGGGAGGGTGAGTGTGAATCCCACAAGGAGTCTGTTGTGGCATATGTCTTAAACCTCAGGACAAGGTGCAGGCAGTTCATGGGCTTGGCCCATGAGGACCTGGCAGGAGCCCAGTGGCAGAAGAAGGTCTGCTGTGACAGGAATGCTTGAGCCAGAGAGTATGCTGTGGGGCAACAAGTGATGGTTCTCATTTCTGTCAGACAAAATAAGCTGCAGGCAGCTTGGGAGGGACACTTCAAAGTGGTAAGAAAGGTCAGTGATGTTAACTACATGGTAGAACTGCTAGGCAGGTGGCAGGGGCACATGTTGTACCATGTTAACAAGACGAAATGTTACCATGATAGGGAGGCCCTGTTGCTAAGTATTTGGTGTAGGAAGCAGGTGATGTCTGAGAGGGCTGTATGGTTGTAGTGAGTAGGCAAGCAAAATGACAAGTTACTATGGTGGAGCCTAGGGTTGCAGGCATATTATATGACAGTGCAGCACTGTAGTGGGGTTAGCAATGCCAAGGTATGGGGTAATGTATTCCCAATAGGCTCATTCCTCTCAAGCAATTTTTCTCAAGGGGCACTTGAAAAACTAGCTTTCATCTTCAAAGGAGGGAAGATCTGATAATAGGAGGTACTGCCAGCCATGCCAGGAGTAGTAGGGTACAGGATGTGTAACATATGCCAGTACAGGTAGCTGGAACTTTTTAAAATAATTATATATCATTTGTATATCAAACTGATGCTTGTGCTGAAAAAGTATGTGTAAGGTTTGCTTGTGTTAAAATGCATCAACAATGTGACCTGCTGGAAGGAAAAGAAGTGTACATGTATTATTGTAACCGAATTAAATGTATACATTGTAACAGCATATACTGGGAGAGAAGAGGGTAATCCATCTGACTTTGGAAAAATATTCTTGAAATTAAATTACTTTGTGGGTTAAGCCATAAAAATGTTATCCCACAGTTTTGAAGGGAGTCAGAGATACAGTGTTTGTGCTAGAGAATAGGTTGTAGTTCCTATAGGAAGAGTGGAATGGTTTTATTGTTTTATGACTGCTGCACCACATCTGAGCAATGCTCTGTGTGTACTGTAGCACATAGGTGCTAAACCATGGTAGCTTCTAGTGATGGGGCATAGTCTGGGAAGCAGAGTCAAATGACCAGATGCATGTGATGTCATTCTGTACATAAATAATGTTTTAATATTAGAGGAGACTGAAGTCTCTGGAGCATTCTGTGTTCTGTCTTGGATCTGACAACAAGGACCATTCATCCATCTTGCCTTGCTCTATTCAGTAAGTAGGAACAGTGATTATTTTAGTCAATCAGAAATATGAAGTGAGACTAGCTAAACACTGTTTTACTATAACTGTGTGAAACTTTCCTTCGGTGTTATTTTTAATATTCCCTGTGACTGAAACTCTAGTGTTTACTGTAAATAGATATTTAGCATTTTCATGTTCTTGTATTATTTATTATTAAATATATTTACATTTTTCATTGTGGCTGGTCATTTTAGAAAAGATTTAAGTTTTGAGTGTATTTGTACATATTTGTTTGGTGATAACTCTGGTCACTCCTGAAAGCCTTGCTGTTTGGTCAACATTACCATTTGTGTTAATATTAACTTCACTCAGTATAATTGGGTACCCTTTTAAGAGCCTTATAGTAACTGACTGGTGGCAGTGAAACTGCCTTATAGTCTGGACAAAGTTGGTAGAGCGAATAATCTGTGCCAGCCTTTCCTGTGTATGTGAAAATTAAATTTCAAGGAGTGTGTGCATCAGCTACTTGAGGCAGGGATACGAAGCACTGGTTTCACAGATGGGGTGCTGGAGGACTTTTTATAAAATTCCTGAAATATCTCTAATACCTCTACAGAATCTCTGATTATTTTTCTTGTTATAGGCTCCCTAAGTTTAGCAACAGCCCTTTATATTTTCTGTTGCCCAAGTCATTGTTGTAAATGTTTTTGTGCCCCGGAGTTATCAAAACAGTTGCTTAACAGCAATCATTCTAAACTCATGCATATTATCCAGATACTTCCTTCTTTTCTCTTTAGCAATCTGCATGTGGACCTCTTTTTCTATTGTGATATTCCCCTTATTCTGCAGTACTTTGACCTTTGTCAGCCCCTCTAAATAATTCTTGTTACTTCTTACCCATATTTCTATTTTTATTTCTACCCTATTTTTAAACTCCACTTTCATCTTATCCAACTAACTATATGTGCTATAACATCTAAAGAAATTTCTGTCTTCCTCACTAACTCTCAAATAACTAAAATGTTTACTGTCATATTGTCACACTGACATTGTGCGAGTGTTCAGATTTCCAAATCAAAATAACGGAAATCACAAGAACAAACAAACTAAATGTAGAATGCAGCATTTCGGTAAAGTCGACATCTCAGAAATGTCGACTTTACCAAAAATACTACACTTCTGGTCAAAAATAACAAAATGCTTTTGCAGGGGGGAAGTGCCCCTGCCCCCCCCCCCCATGTGGGGGAGCTATGCCCTCACACCACTGCTACTTTATATATATAAACTCTGAGATCGCACTACAGTGAGGGAAAAGGGTACATTTCCGATCCTGACTATAATGCGATCTACATTCATAATGTTGAAATCCACAACAGCAAATGCACATATATATACAAATAAACATATATATACAAACTCTGAGATCGCACTACAGTGAGGGAAAAGGGTACATTTCCGATCCTGACTATAGTGCGATCTGCATTCATAATGTTGAAATCCACAACAGCAAATGCACACTAGCATTTGCTGTTCTGCATTTCAACATTTTTTTCCATTATTTCAAATTGTTGAATTGGGCGATCAGACATAAGGAATTCAAAGGACGTCTGAGCACCTTTTGATTGTAAAGCTAACTAAAACTACCCATTCCTTAAATTCCTCTCTTTTTAACAGGTAGATGGAGAATGCCATTCTCATTTGTACTTCATTATCCTGCATTTTTGCCTTAGTTGTTACCGGCACATGATCTAAAATAGTTATTGGATGTGTGTCAAAGCTTTCAATTAAATGCACATGTTCCTATGAAGTATAATTTCTGTCTAGTGTAGCCCAGTTATTGTACCTTGGAGAATAATATGCAAATTCTGTCTAAGTTCCTACTACTGAGTTCACATCTTCCATACCAAATATTTTCATAAATTTCTTCAGAAATCTACCTTCTCATTATATTTTACTTACTAGGTCCCCCAGATACATCCTCATTGTTGCAAAACAAGTTTCATTCCCCATGTGTAAATAATATTTTTTGCTGAAAGCTGATTATTTCTCCCAATATTTCCTTCAGCTCCATAACAGCAGTTTTAGGTGGAATATAAATACATGCCAGCATAATCCTCCTTCCCTGCCATTACTATCACAAATCTATCGTTACTATCTTTATTGCATCTTCTATCCGTATTGGAGCTTCACTAGCAATTAGTACAAGTACTCCCCTTTTCCTTTGTCCATGATACTCTGCAGAATATCCCTCCTGAAATCCTTTCTTTATCAAATTTACATGTTCATTTCTTTCCTAGTGTGCCTTCTATAACATTTGTATTTGCACTCTGCATTTCTTAATATAATTCACTGCTCTTTCCTTTTTTGTCTACACCTGGGATACCATTCATGTTCCAAAATAATATGTTTAGTGTAGCCATATGATAAGAAGTTATTCCCACCTATTGTATATGACAGCTTTTTTAATGTCTGTTTCAGCTTGTGTGTTACATGCACCCACTGATGACCTTTTATTCAGTTGTTTCTTGTCATCTACTTTTGAACCTGTCTCATTTTACAGACGTTTGTGTTTTAATGAAAACCCTCAAACAAAAGAACAATTTCACCCACAGAAACTATTAACTTAAAACAAACAAAACTATGTACATCTTCAGATAATGAAATTTAATCCTCCTGATATGAATAATTATCCCCTATCAACAGCTGCACACACAGGCAAAACCTAGCCTAAATTAATGTTATCCATGTTATGACTGTGTGTGTGTTTGTGTATGTTTGAATTACATTTCATAGGTGAGGAAGAAATGAAACATAACAGTAAAGATAGATGTACTTCTCTTGTCAAATCCTTTCTAATCAATTATACAAGGGTCACTACTACTAGAGAGTATTGCACTCCTTTCCTTCTGCATGACAGTAATTCCATTACAAATTTAAATTCATGTTTTCAGAAACCAAACTTAAAATAAAACTGCCTGATTTTCAACTAACCAGCCCTGTAGGTAACATCCCTTCTCAAGCCTAAACAAGCTTGATCTCAGAAACCAGTTTAATAATGCATTGGTGCACCTCAGTCCCTTTTTCCATTCAAACATTCTGTAATGTCCTTTAGGATTCCCAAGTGTTCTGCATCTCCCATCTATCCATTGCCAGTGAGTTCCCTTGTCTCCTCAGCATTTTCCATATGCATTAAGATATTTTCCCCATACCTACTCTGTACATTAGGAAATGCAATGAAATGATCATCACCCCTATCTCTCCATTTTTCACACCTATCTCTCCATTTTTCACACAAAAGATGAGCCTGTGTAACTGAAATTAGTACCATTTATCTATTAATCACACCTTAAGATCTGTATTAATACCAGACATTAATGCATGCATCAATACACTGTGGTGGTGGTGCTGCGGTAGCATTGTCGCCTCATAGTTAGACATTGCCCGTTCGATCCTCAGAGCGTCTTCTGTGTGGCGACATGCATGAAAGGGCGTTCCTTTGTTGAAGGTTGTGCGTTAGGCCCAGCAAGCCAGCATGTAAAACTCTACTGCCAATCATTAGTGGACTGGAGTTCCGCTGTGGACCCCTAACTGGGAAAAGCCGAAAGACACAAACAAACTAATGCATGTATCAATCTTGACTATGTGATTATAATCATAAATTCTTTGAACTGGGTACACCATTTTGTCCTGCCACTGGTACCTGTCATGGTTTGACCAATATAAGGCATCCTTCAAACTGGACACTCCATTTTGTAACACTACTGACAATCTGTCATGCAGAAAGCTTTTTAAGCCATCTTCCACTCTAATTATCATATGCTTTCAATAATTTGCTAATATAACTTATGCTGCCTCTTAACCTCTACTAGAACTGATATAAATGGCATTATTTATAACTGTCACACTAATTTCCATATGTAATTACTGTAGATTGACATATTTATTACTGTAACCATGCTGTCTTTTAACTTGGACTAGAGCTTTTGTGTATGCGATCATCAGCTGCATCATCCTGGTTAGCAATTCAAATAAAAAAAAATTAATAATGAAAATGCAGGTGTGTGGATGGTCAAAATAGGGAGCCACTCTGTGGAATTATTCATCTTATGTTTGTGAATTACCCAAGATTTTTGCCAGGACAAGTCATTAAATATTATCTTAAATTTATAAGTATGTAGTAGGTTAGGGACCCCCTGTGGGCCATTTTAAGCCTAGCCAATTTTCCTTTCAAATGTGAGAATCAAACCCTTTATCTTGTGTCAGCAAGTCAAATGGCATCAGAAATACTCAGCCTAGGGATCTACAGCCTCAACAGAATGATTTGGAAGCACAGGTGTATCTCTCAGAGGATACTGCTGCTCTAGAACAGACTCCCCTCCACGTAAAATAAAGCTCATCCCTGCCCATATTCAAGAGTGTCTTGGATCTATGGGTGAGGAACAGAAAATGTTGCCCAAGACCTGCCTCCTGCACAATAATGGACAGAGGCAGCTACTAAGTGTTTTATCCCTTGTAAGGAATACCTCAAATTATTTGTGTTATGATTTTAGTTGTTCTCATTAAGGGCAATATGTAATTATGATGAGTAAGTCAATCCAACCAAACTGTATAGGGTAATGTGATTGCCAAAAGGGACATTATCTAGGCTTAAAATGTCCCTCAAGGGCAGCTAGCCTAGTAATTACCTATGCACCTATGAATTATATGGATGACACAAATGGAACATCAGGCAGGTAGTCCAGTCCCTCATAGGTACAGCTACTGCACCCAAAAAGTCCATGGTTGAATATTCATCCCTGCATTGAAGTACATTGCTGTCCCTCTCAACTTTGCACTTGATGTGCTTTGGGATTGGGGATGAGGAAAGTCTATTTTAAATGTCCACCTGCTTCTACTTCTGCAATGTTTTGCACATCCTAAATGAAGGTCAGCATGCAACCACCTGACTTGTACAGGCAACCAAGAATAGAGAGCAGGTAGCTGTGCCAGTTATCAATAAAGTTTTCCGTATGTCTCACACTCCATTGGTCAGAATACCCCCTGATTATACCAGAATTTGGGAGGTATGCTAGTTTCATATGGCTCACCTTTGCCCTCTTTCTCGGTCTGTCACACTTACTATATGTATATTATTCCCAGTACTACTCTGCTACTAGCTGATTGCCAATTCACTTATGACAAGTCTTTGTAATGTATGAGGAAACCAGAATAGCCTTCAAAACCCCCACATGGAGGATATGTATATTCTACTCAAACTATTTCCCTGCTGTGAACCAGTAATTGTGAGGTGGTAACGATATCAGCTGTAGCACTGTACCACCCTTATTTCTATGCTTTATTTGAAATATAATGACTAGGAGAAGGATATTTGGTGATTTTAAACCCAATTGTAGGTGTAACACAGGAAATAAGAGAATGAAACCAGTCATAAAAATGCAAATTAAGCTGATAATGTCAGTGATAAAAACACCATAAGGCATGCGAGCCCACATTGAAAATCATCTGGAAGTGAATAAAACCCACAGTAAAATGTCTGGTAAAAGGATGGCTATGTAAACACATGCTATAGTAGCTGTGTTGTCCTATTCCAGGGCTGCCCCTGGGAATAAGGCATTGTTCATTGCAGTTATGGATCAGTAACTCCATTCCAAAACAGCTGTCTTACGTCCATTCAGTGCTTAATACCCAACCTCAAGTCAACAGTGAATCAATTGTAACTTTTTGTCTTAGTCATATCACACTTATTATTCAGCATACAATACTCAAGTGTTCTGATTATTGAACAACACACATGCGCGTGCATGCAATTATCTTTGTACTAAGACCATAACTCACTTCACAGTTGTAGTACTTGACCAGTTATTTCACAACCATCTAAAGTCCATGCTCTTTTAAAGTGTGTAACATCATTTATTGTAATTCTTTGTTTTACTCTTGTCTATTTTTCAATACAATATCACTTATTTTGCTGTAATAACCAGGTTCAGTCCTCATAGTGCATTCATTCATTTGCTAAAATACTTCCGCTTTCATTTCAGGCTAGTCACATTACTGTTTTTAAAACCAAGTCCCAAGAGTGATTGGCAGATGCAGTTTTAAACTCCATTAACTGCCAATGTTGAGAAAACAGGTCTGAGCTGATTTATTGATTTTATTGCTAATTAGTAATTATGCAGCTGTCTTAATTTTCTCATTCCTGCCTGACTTTCTTTTCTACGACGTGACAAACATACTAATACTTCCATAACATTTTGCCTGTGTTTTCAAAACAGTTGTTTCTGTTGTATTGTCACTTGCATGCACGCTTATAAGGCAGAGAAGAAGGACTTCAGCAGGAATGCATTCCAGTGGTGACATTCTGCAGAAGCAGAGCTCAAATGCTGAAGGTTACTCTAATAACCTTTGTGTTAATTTAATATCTGGTGACCAACAGAACAGAACCAGGCAAACAGGACTACTACAGATGCACCCTTTATTGTCTCGGGTTGGAGTACTACAATATACAAGATAAAACCATATACTTAAACTGCTGTAAAATTATTGTATGTTGAAGGAATGGCAGAATAAAAACTGCAGCGATCACAGTTTGGAGTAACATGATCGTTAATGAGTAAGCATACCACTGTCTTTCTAGTTGCCCGCCTCTTATGTTAATCTGACCATATATCTCATTTCTCTCTACTTTCACTGGCTTATGTGAGTAATCACAAAATCATCATTTCTGAAATCCCACCCCTTCAATTATTTAAATTTATTGGCCATCCTACAGTATTTCATAGTACCAAAATACAAAAGTGACCACCCCTTTCAATCCATCTTGCTGTTTTAAAAATAGTGACTCTCCACTAAACCTTAACTTTTTAAACAGGTAAAACTCAAGTTACCTACTTTCACATCTAACTTCTCTAGTGCACACTGCAGAGTGCATTCTTTTCAATCTTACCTTTAAGCATCCCTGTGACTAGCACTTTCTCTAATACCTGCTGGAAAGCACTAGGAAGCCTTAAACTCATACAAACACTGAACTCTCCTTGTTAACAAGGAGAAATTAATAGTAGGCACTAAACAGCCTATACTTGCAAAGTACCTTGCTAAGGATACAGCTCCTATACTTTACAAAGAAAAAAAAAGCCCCAAACCAGCCATGTCCAAGGGTCAGCTTCCGGTGATTTCTCCTGTCCAACTGGTGAATCTGGGCATACTGGGGCAATGTAGCAATTGCCTCATGTACACAGACAACCCTCTCCTCCTACCACCCAACACTACAACCTGTGAGAGATGCACTTACATAGCCAAAATGGAAGCAAAGCTCTCTCCACCCAAGATTGTGCTAAACAGTCAAGAGGAGAAGGTTAACACCCACACTACACCTCAAGCAACACATAGCCCTTCTAAACCTGCACCACCAACACCCACATATAGCAACACTAAATCCACATATGCAGAGGCCCTTAACTGTAACCTGCCCAAGCAACAAAGACCTCTGAAGCTGAAACACAAACAAACACCAATCACAACCAATGTGTCACATAGTTCACAACACCAGTGTGCCACCCAGCAACAGCCCCTAAGGCAAGACAATGTACCTAACACTTTAGTCATAGGTGACTCTATAGTCTCGCACACTGATGTCCCTCTCACCAGGTTGAATAAGGAGAAAATTACAGTCAGCTGCCTGTCGGGTGCCAGGATCCGCCACATAACGCATGCACTCAAGTCACTCCACAACAAGTACAAATATGACTCTGTCATTGTCCATGTTGGAGTGAATGACTTGAGACGTACCTCCCTGGACTACATGAAAAGAGACATGGAAGAGCTCTTGGATCATGTGGCCCAGGCAGGTATGACCCTAGCCCTGAGTAGCATCCTGCCTTCGCCCAGAATGATACCACAATATAAGGATAAAATGATTGACTTCAACAATTGGCTAAGCTTATGGTGTCATTCAAAGGGGATCCAGTATCTGTCTGCCTGGGATGACATGATTGACAGACCACGATGCTTTGCCAGAGATGGTCTGCACCTGTCGCCCTGGGATTCAGGTTACTGGCTAAGGCTCTTGCCACCCTATAGTGCCTTTTTAGGCAAACTTCAAAGGACAAAACCACCACCGTAACAGGTACAAGCATGCAAAATCTGAAGGTAATGCTACTCAATGCTAGAAGTCTAAACCTCAAAATGCACTCTCTGAAGGCACTCCTGAAATGGAGAACATCGATATCTGTGCAGTAACTGAGACCTGGTTCAAGGCTCCAGAGAGCACCCCTGCAATACCAGGCTACAACTCTTACCACACTTTTCGGCCACCAAACCAGGACCGAAACACTAAAGGTGGAGGAGTGTCAATATTCACCAAGGATATTTACACCACCAGGCTAGTTGGCCAACACAATGTGTCTGAAATTCTCCAAGTGCAACTAACACTAGGTAAGACTGCAATCCAAATTGTAGTTTGCTACAGATCCCCCACCATACCCCAAGATTCTCACTACACCTTTCTAAACATACTGGAAAATATTAAGATAGAACCAAACACCCTAATACTGGGTGATTTTAGCTATCCTGCCATTAACTGGGAAAACTACTCCTGTCCCAACACCTTTGCGCAACGGTTCTTGGAATTCATAAATTCCAACGCCCTGGATCAACTAATCCATAGTCCCACCAGGGGCTCCAATATCCTAGACATGGTCATTACCAACATGGGAAATCAATGCTCCATACCTATGGTCACCCCCTCGTTAGTCAGGTCTGACCATAAGCTAATCACCCTTAACATCCACATCCCACCCCCACCCCCAGTAAAGAAACCACCATAAAAACTTCTCCAAAGCCAACTTCATGCTACTCAAGTCAGAAGTGACAAACTTCATGACACCCATGCAGACGGAACTGAAAGTTCAACTGCTGAATCCTACACTATGGCACTGTACGAGCACATCCACTCATGCATGAATCGTGCCATCCCAAATAGCACCAAAATGCTCTCATCCAAAAAAGGAAGCCAATCTGGTGGTCCCCTGCCATAAACAAACTTTACAACAAAAGGAAGAAACTTTTGCAGAAAAGAGGAAAATCCCAGGATGCAAAAACTCCCTTACTAGCCTCAGTAAGAAACTGAGATGCCTCATAAAATCCTCCAAAGCTAGTTACGAAAATAAAATTGCCAAAGATTCCAAAGACAACCACAAAGCATTCTATAACTATGTCAAGAATCTAAATGACAATGCTCAGATCTGCTCTGAGCTAAAACAGAATGGCATTAAATATACTGATCCGAAGGATATTGCCAATATCCTGGCAGATCGATTCAGTGCCAACTTCTCCCCCCTCTCACCCCCTAAATGGCCCATCTCAATACTGGAAGATTGCCAAATTCCAGTAATAATGGCCACACAGGTACAAAATGCACTCTCTAAAGCCAAGAATACAGCATCCATGGGACCAGATGACATCCCGGGCTGTGTACTACATGAACTACAATATGAACTGGCACCTCACCTAAGTGTCATGTTTAATCATAGCCTCACCTCAGGTTTCGTGCCCACTGAGTGGTGCAGAGCTACAGTTATCCCAATCCACAAGGGGGGATCCACCTTGGATCCCGGAAACTACCGTCCCATCAGTCTGACAAGCCTTATCTGCAAGGCCATGGAGCGTATTATCATGGAACTTATAAACAAAGACATTGGCAACCTTCAAACACTGGACCCCACCAAGTTTGGGTTTGTGAAGGGCCGATCTTGTCTCCTGAACCTGATTGACTTCTTTGAATCAGTCTCCAGAGCCATGGACAAGGGTAAGGTGGTCCACACAGCCTATCTAGACCTTGCCAAGGCCTTTGACACCATCCCCCACTCTGGAATCATAGATAAACTTACTAAGTTGGGCATTAATCCCTATGTCACCCAATGGGTTGCTAAATGGCTTACTGATAGAACCCACACTGTAAAAGTAGCTGACTCCAAATCCAGTTCCAGACAAGTGACAAGTGGAGTACCTCAGGGTTCAGTCCTGGGGCCGCTCTTGTTTGGCATCTACTTCTCTGAAGTACAGGTCAACACTAAGGGACTCTGGCTAACAAAGTTTGCAGATGACTGCAAACTGGGAGCCATTATTGAATCCCCAAATGATGTGGATACTCTACAAAAGGGCCTTACAGAAACAGATGCTTGGTGCCAGAGCCATGGGCTCAAGCTCAATGCCAAGAAATGTATTGTTATCCCCTTTGGGAAAAACATGTATCCATGAATTACCATATAGGTGGCAGTACACTAAACACAGAAAGTGTGATAAGAGACTTAGGGACACAGGTGGACAGTGGTCTCACCTTCGATAACCACATCGCCACAACAGTCAGGAAATCCTATGTGGCACACCTCATCACGAAGGGCTTTTCATCCAGAAAGAAGGAGGAGGTCATTGTCCCACTGTACTCATCCCTCATTAGACCCATTATAGAATACAATGCCCCATTTGGTATGTACCTCTCAAGACATCTGCAACAACTGGAAAGGCCTCAGAAATACCTCACTAAAAGAATCACAGGCCTAAAGCAGATGCCCCACGCTGACCGCCTTAAAAACTCCAGCTATACTCTGTCGCATATCGTCTACTCAGAGGCGATCTCTGCTTAACATACAAGGCCATGTCAAACCCAGAGCTGTTGGACATGCTACAATTAAAGAAATCCCAATCCCTCAGAGCTACACGCTCCAGGGATCTAAACCTTGTCATCACAATAAACAAAACATGCTGGAGGGATAGGTTCCTGACCCAGAGACTCCCCAGACTCTGGAATAGATTGCCCATACATGTCAAGCAGAGTGCCTCTTTGGACCTCTTCAAGAGGAACCTTGACGATTGGATGGGAGAAAGGAAATTCACCCCAGGGATCACGTCAGTCGCCCTGCTAGACAGGGGTCCAGGAAAGTAAATAATGTGGGAAGAAATATCCAGGGAATTGTTATGGCTAGGCTAGGGCTGATAGCCTAGTACCAACCTATGAACCTATGGAGTTTACAGTACTGAAACAGTGCAAGTAAAATGTGGATGAAAAGTAAGATGCTTTGAAGCCAAATCTCAGCTTTAATGAGGAATTGCACAATGCTGCCAGAAGGCAGCTATTTCATGGTCTGACAGTGTAGGCTGCAGTAAGAACATATGCCAGTTCAGAAGGAATGTAGTGGAATACTGTGGTACTGAGAGCTTGTAAAAGTGTCTTACATAGTTTAAACTGTGTAAAACCCAAAGCGGAAAGACTTATTCTGGAATGTGTGGCTCCTTTCCCCATCAGTTACTGATGGAGAACTCATCAGTAAACATAAGAGTTCCACCACCTACAATATCTGACCCATGATACCCACTTCCTTTTTTGGTACTAAAAGTTCATTGTCCCAGTCCACTCTTGTACTGCACTTTCATTATAAGATAATGTAGTGAGCAAGTCCAACAGTAACAAGAGATTACAGTTGTAGGGCACCCTTAATTGGAATATACTGAACTTGGAGAATCTTACTCACCAATAGCAGCAGTACTTTCTGTTAGTGAGATCATCAGTTTTATAATTTTACATATATTCTAAAGGTAAGGTATGATAGGAAACCCTGTGGTATTGTGGGACTGTGGTGGTGGCATTGTGCAGCAAGAGAGCTCCACGGTACTCGAACACTAGTCCCCCTGTGGTGAGTTGCTGTATATCTGTGCTCAAAAGGTGAAATACTGCAGTAACAGCCTTATAGTTTTGAGAAGGGGTAGCTTCAGTGGTAGCCCTAATAGTGAGACATTGTAATAAGAGAGTTCAAGAAAGATGCAAGTATTTATTTGCTTCAAATATCATTGAAATATAACTAATCAATTAGATTTAACAGACTCCTGTTTACATCAATTAGCAGCCAGTGCTAACACCAAAACTGTGAGGTTAGAAAGTTTCTCTTTACCTCAGATGTCATACTTTCTTAGAGTTAGCATATTTAGCGATGCAAAGGTATGAAAAGCAAAGGCAGCTTTTCTCCCTACAAAAGTGTTTTTATTATGGTTAAAGTTGACATTATGAACACAAAACAAAATGGATGCAATTCACCAGAACCACTTTCTTTGACAGTGGAGATTGCATTTTTCTCCACTATTATGCAAGCTCTGAATTGGTATATATAATTTCAGGGGGTGTGAGGGTGTCCCCCCATGTGAAGAATGGATGAGATCTTGCCCCCCTGCAAAACATTTCTTTAAATGTTTACTGAAGGTGGTTTTGGTGAACTGTTTTAGTTTTTTTGTGTGTTTATCGAAACTGCCTTCGAGTTGATATGAAGCCCCGCAGCACATACCACTGGTGAGGTGTATCAACTGCAGAGTCCCCTAATAATGCTAGGTTATCACAGTAATGGATTTTAATGGTAAGGTGCCTATTACAACACTGCATTGGGGAAATGCTGAAGTAATAGAAGAACCCTGCAGGAACTATATTGCACACACTCGCATACTGCAGTAACAGAACCTTACAGTATCAGTGTGTTTATAGCAGCACTGCACACTAGTGAAGTGTTATAGTAATGCTGCACCACAATACTGTAGGATTGGGAGAACAGTGCATTGTATGTAGAGATACGATACTACATTGTAGCATCAGCACACACTAGTGAGCATGTGCTACAGTTAAAACAGGCATACAGTAGTAGTAAGGTACAACAGTAACAAAAGCATTGTAGTAACACTGTGGTGAGCATGTGCTACAGTTGAAATAGGTGTACATTGCTAGTAAGTCCTGCAGTAAGGCAGTATTGAGACCCACTGATAAGATTTCTGCCATGTAGCTACAGCCTCTGGTTTCACTGTTGAACTCTCATCCTAATCCTTGCAGAGGTTCACATGTTCTCATGTTCTGTCCATATATGTGTGCATAGGTTCATAGGTGTTTACTAGGCTAACAACCACAAGGGCACTTTTTAAGCCTAGCCATGCATCCCAAATCTCTGATGAGTTCTGATACCCTTGATAAGTGTAAGCATGGGCCTGGGAGATTAACCATTTACAGGTTACCTGTCTGCATCAGAGAGACAGGTGCCAAACCAGGAATGAATTTCCAGTTTTCCATCCAATTGCCCAAGTTGCTCTTTGAATTGGATTAGGAAGGAACTCTGCTTCACATGAATGGGGAGCCTGTTCCATAGATGGGATAGTCTCTGGGATACATACCTAGCTCTCCAGCAGGTAACAGGTAATTCTGGTACTGTTTGTTTTGTGGATATGCAGGTCTGTCAGAGTGGGGTCTGACAATGCCATGTATGCCAGGCATAGATCTCCACTCAAAAGCCTGTAGGAGACAGAATACGGGGGATAGGGTTTGAAGCAGTCTGCATAGGACATTTTTCTTATGCCCTGCATTCTTTTAGTGAGGAACCTCTGTGGACGTTCCAATTGTTGGATATGCCTGGTTAGGTACATACCAAAAGGAACATTGTACTCAATGACATGTCTGATGAATGCTGAATACAGTGGAACAATGACTTCCTTGGACTTAGATGCCATACCTTTGTTTATAAGTTGCACAACATAAAATGATTTCCTCACCACTGTAAACACGTGATGATCAAAGGCTAGATTACTATGTGTGTCTGTCCCTAACTCCCTGACTATTGGGTCAACTCTAAGGGGTGTGTTGTCAATATGATAGTTACCAGGGATGGATGACTTCCCAAAGGATACCATGACTGTGACACCAGTTTGTCTGTGTCAGCCCCTCCTGGAGAACATTTGTGTCATTGTGAGATTCAGTGGCAGCTCCTAATTTGCAATCATCTGCAAATTTAGTCAGTCAGAGACCACTGACATTGGTCTTGACTTCTGAGACGTCAATGCCAAAAAGGAGCAGTCCAAGGACTGATCCCTGAGGGACTCCACTTGTGACTGGCCTCTTTGTAAAGGTGGACTCCTCAATTCTCACTTCCTGGGTCTTGTCTGTGACCCAGATGGCTATCTACCGGGTGACATAGAGGTTTGTACCTAACCTCTTGAGTTTGTCAACAATGCCCAAGTGGGGTACGGTGTCAAATGCCTTGGACAGGTCAAGGTAGTCAGTGTGAACGATTTTGCCCTCATCCATTGCTTTGGTGGCCTTCTCAAAGATGTCCATCAGGTTGAGTACGCATGATCTGCCCTTTATGAAACCAAACTGGGTTGGGTCCAGTGTCTAAAGGTTTGCTATATCTCTATTGATCATCTCCATGATCATTCTTTCCATGGCTTTACATACAAGACTAGTGAGACTTATGAGTGTGTAATTTCCTGGATCTGTAGATGGCCCACCTTTGTGCAGAGGGATGACTGTTGCCTTTCTATATTCATGAGGCATGAAGCCTGTTTGGAGGCTACAGTTAAATAGTAATTCCAGAGGCCCTGATAGGTAATGTTTCATGCTATTTAGAAGGCATCCTGGGATATTGTCTGGGCCCATTGATGCAGTGTTCTTGGTCTTAGAGAGAGCATTAAGGACCTATTCCCTACTAATAGTAGGAGGGAGTTATATTTGATGATATTTCCTGAGGGAAGGTTGAGGGTGAGAGAGGAGTAAAGCTGGAGCTGAATTGCTAAGCCAGGAGGTTTGCTATATCTTCTGGCTCAGTGTAGGTGGCTCCATTTACAATGAGCTCTGCACACAATTGTGTATTGCCTTTGAGGTTGCGGACATAGCTGAAGAATGCTTTGTGGTTGTCAATGGCCTGGGAGGCCAAACGTACCTCAGATTTGGCTTTGGTAAACTTTATTTGTCCTCTGAGAGATTTGTTTAGTTTAATGAGAGTGCTTTTATCCTGCTGGGTGCTGCACCTCTAATTTTTGCCATGATTTTCTTTGTCTCTAGGCATTTTAGTTGTTCCTTTCACCCCTCGGAAAACAAAGTGATAGATAACAATTGTGCACTGCATCTAATCTATACCCATCCGTCTACATATATAATGTATGTGTACTGTTATCTGCACCCATCTATCTACATATATAATGGATGGGTATTGTCATAGCTGGCTTTAGGCACCAGCAAACCCTGTGGTCGCTGGGGGCCCCCCTGTTCCTGGGGGCCCCCAACCACAGTAAGTTGCCTTACCCTGATATTTTGCAACAGGTCTGTCAAACCAACAAAAGCTAATACAACAATCCTGCTTTCTTAATAAACCAGATGGGTAATAACTCGTATTTATATCTCCTTTAAAATTCAAAGATATCTCTGGTTATAGTAACAGTGTTTTATTAAGCAACAAGCTTCACAATTTCATTAAATATTTTACCACTGACATACTACCTTGGCTTAGTTAAACTCTGGTAGTGGACATTCAGCCCACTAAAACTAAAAACATAGCCAAATTTAGATATTTGAAATACCAGTGGCTGCAAGGGGGCCCTTTAGTCATCCTTGACTGCGTGTGGGGGCTCCACAAAAGCTGCTGCTGGTTGGGGAAAAATGAAGAGAAAAAATTTATTGATTTCCTGATCATGCTCTTTAACCTGAACAGGTCTGTGATATGACCCCATTAGTATAAAGCTGATAATGAACATAAGCAAGGTAAACAATAGAGAGATCAGCAGCCCAGAGTGACTGTTCTCAGTGCAAACCTTGGATGTTAAGAAAAGCTGATGATTCTGATCTTCAGGGATGGTTTTCTTTTTCAGTGAGTTTTATAAACAGTGGCAGAACACCAGCTACTGCAACTTCAACTTCTTTGCAGAATAATTTATTGCCATACCTATAATAGTAGAATAAAGGCTCAAAATCATGAACATGTTCCAAATATTACACTATTTCAATTTAAAAAGTTAATAGTATAACACCTTTTCCATCAGCTTTCATTTTTTTGGACAAATAAGTATAAAGCTCTAATGTCTGGATTTACTGACCATCTGCATTCCTGAATGATTTACAAGCAAATCAAAGTTTTTACAAAGGATAGAGCAAAACTATGAGAAGAATCAGGGAAGGTAAATAAAAGTGACTTACCCCTATTGCTGTTTGATGACTGCTAAATGGCAGTCACTGATCTGGTGCAACACCAGTGTTGCACAGTGTATTGCCATTTGTTGTAATAAGTACAAAACTAGTATTGCTATGGCTTGTGGTTTTGTGTGTGTGTGTGTGTGTGTGTGTGTGTGTGTGTGTGTGTGTGTGTGTGTGTGTGTAAAAAATATCCTTGATTTTTATCTGTGCACACAATCAGTAATACCAGGACACAGACATTATTCTTCTGGATATCAGTTAAAAATGTAATTAACAAGTAATTATATTTCAAAAGTAATTAGTACAATATATCACAGAACTTTCAGACACTTAGATCTTATAAAACTGGAGCCCCTACTCCCCAGATTGTATAAAATGGAAACATGGGGCTCCCTTAATCATCCATTGACTGTGTGGGGGCCCCACAAAAGCTGTTGCGAGTTGTGGAAAACGAGGAGGAAAATGTATTAATTTTCTGATTATGCTCTTTAAACTGAACAGGGGTTTGATATGACCCTGTTAGGATAAATCTGATAATGGCCTCTGCTCTCAACTGCACCCATTCTAAAACCAGCTCTGCTCAGATGTGTGTGTACAGAAAACTGCTGTAGGTTGTGTGTGTGTGGGGGGGGGGGGGGTGGATTGTGTGGTTATCACTTCTTTAATTGTCATCACAGTCAAACCTTAGAGGTGTGCACATGAGGTTATTATAGCTTGTGTTTGGGCGGAGGACAGTGTGTTCATTCTTTTACTTTTCTGACAGACCTCAGACGTGTACAAAGAAAGTTGCTATAGTTTGTGCAGGGGCAGTGTACTGTCTAGGTGTAACAAAGTTGTTATTTTTTTCACTTTCCTCATAATCACACTTCAGGCATGTATGCAGGTAGCTGCCTTTGACAGTTTGGATTGAGGAATGAGGAAGCATGCTATGTATATCTATGTCAACATTCCTCTGAAATACATGACTGTAGAAATTTGAACCTCTGCTTTCATCCCAGTCTAACACCAGAGAGATGCATGGGCAGTCTTTTTTTTATGAGGGGGGGTTAGGGAAGAAGTCAGTTCCAAGATAGGACCTGTGTATCTAGACAACAATTGGGTTGTTAGTTTATTGTGAGTTACTATTTTGTCATCTTTGAACATTAAGCCTTCATACAACCTGGATTAAAAAGTTGGGAAAATGCTCTAAATGTATTTCAGAACATGCATAACCCAGTGCTTCTCGTGGCTCTGGCTTAACTGAGTTATTTTCTAAATGGTTATTACTGCGCTTACTTGGTCAGTAAAAGTATGTTGAAAGGATGCAAGGCAAATTAAAGCTGAACAGCAACACAATTTCTTTCCTTAATCAAAAATTCTTTTCAAGCCATCATTGGATGAAAAGGTTGTGTAAAAAGAAAAAAAATAAAATGCACTTCAGAGCATATAGGAAGATATGGCTTTTTGAAAAAGCTGAGGAGTAAAGCAAAACTTGAGAAAGGGAAGGAAAAATGAATGTGCATAGCACTGGAAGCCCAAGATGGGGGTGGGGAGTGATCAGGGAAAGATTGGAGAGTATGGTGTGTGCGAGTGTGTGTGCGTGCATGTGTGTCCGTGTGTGTTGGGTGGCTGAAACAGTAGGCCCAGGGTGGCATTTCACCTAAGTCCAGACCTGTACATAGAGTTCCTGCAATGTATCTTTGGTGCAACTAAATTCCAGTAACTGTAACTGTCCCTTTGTGAGATGGCCCAACTTAGTGTGGTACACAGGCCTGTAGTAATTAAGAGGAGCACTGTAGCTACAGGTCAGTCAGTTTGCAGCATGAACTAAAAGGTTGCTTAGGAGGGGTATCAGCTATAGGGTGATACGTAGACTGGAAGTCCCTAGGGGGCCCTCAAAATGCTAACACCAGCTCTGGGTATTATCTATACCCATTTTTCTACATATATAATGCTTACATTCACAGAAAGAGAGAGAATAGAGCACATGTTATGTGTCTGAATACTGTAATTAAAAGAAATAAAATTGAAGTCCTTTTCTGAATTTTAACATTTTTGAATAGCTATTTTTCAGTACATTTCAAATAATATAAATGCAGTGGGTAAATGCATAATGATTCCATTTATTTGCAGGTGACAATCTGTTCATTGGCAAAGTACAACAGTACACTCTGTTTAAACAGCATTGTTCAAGGAGCTGCAGATACATTTAGGTACAGGAGCATAGCCTTGTATAAGAAGTGCTACCTTTGTGATTTTAAGTGTTGCTTCTTTTGTGATTTAAGTGTTTTCAAGTTGCATTTGATTTTCTCACATACACGTAAAGGTAAAATTCCCTCGCCTACATTCTTTGTTGCAAAGTATGCCATCTTTTTATAGCTGTAATTTGGCAAATAATTCAAGCAAACTGGCAAATTTTATTTATTTTTTTGCATGAGATACTTAAAACAGACCATAATTTTTCAGGAAGGCTTATATATGGGTAATGTCTTATTTAAAATTATCCCTTCAAAATGGATATGCTTTTTCCACACCACTTTCAATACACGGAGTCCTTTGACTGTTACTGAAGTTTTGAAGCAGACCACTACAGTTACGATCTGATAATCTCAGGTAGGTGCTGTCCGTGTGAATTTCTAGTAAATGGTGATGTAACTGTATGTACCAGTAAGACACCGAATAAAATTATACTCTTATTATATTTCAGAATGTGTGAGGAAGGGAATTGTAGTCATTTGCATTTTAAATGTAATGGTATATGTTAAATTTCAAGTTTTATTTGCTTTGAGAGCTTATAACTATATATTGCCTGTACCTGCTTTCCCTTTTCAATACACTATTTTTTCTTTAATTAATGTATGTTGAAACAAATTGGATCCCACCACATGCTCCTTGCAGTATGATGACCACAATGTTATTTCATTTAGTAGTGTGAAAATGTGTTAGAAAAAAACATTTGAAAAATGACACGCTTGGGGCAGTCATTGTAAGCATATTAAATTGTCGCATTATGAAAAGATATATTTATTTAATCTCTACAGTGAGGACAACTTTATTGAGAAACACGAATGTATTTTTGAGATAGCCTAGGCAACAGGAAGAAAATGGAATATAATATGCCAGTGTGGACAGACCTATCAAACAAGAACAAAACAATAAACCATAAATAGAGGTGATGCTACCAATGTTAAAAAAACAGAAATACAAATTCACGGTGTTAATGCTAACTAACTGCAGTAACAAGAGCTGGTAATAGGCAGGCACGGTGGTATCATGGTACAGCAGTAACAAGAGCTGGTAATAGGCAGGCACAGTGGTATCATGGTACAGCAGTAACAAGAGCTGGTAATAGGCAGGCACGGTGGTATCATGGTACAGCAGTAACAAGAGCTGGTAATAGGCAGGCACGGTGGTATCATGGTACAGCAGTAACAAGAGCTGGTAATAGGCAGGCACAGTGGTATCATGGTACAGCAGTAACAAGAGCTGGTAATAGGCAGGCACGGTGGTATCATAGTACACGGTATGACATGGTATCAGCAATAAATGATGATGAGGTTATTCCTGAGATGAGTTGCAAAAGGAAGAGAAGGCTTGTTTGTTTTTCGGAAAATACAAGTTAAACATTTCCAAATTTCTGTGATCTGTAAGTGTGCTAAAATAGTAAAAATTGAGAAAAAAAGTTGTAACCGTGTTAAAGAGCTTTAATGAAAAGAGGTGATGTTCCAAAAAATATCACTGAATAAAGTTTTGAGATATTAATATTCTCATTACTTTTAACTGTTTGATGTAGCACTTAAGTACAATAATATCCTTGAGTTTTCAGGGTGTGATAGGAAACTACAGGAAAAAGAAGACACCAGCTGAAGCAGCCAATGTCTCTGTCCTAACCCAGGTGTGTAACAGTCACCAAACCCAGAATCTGAAGTTAATCTCTTTCCCCTTCCCCCATAATCAGTTTACAAATGTTTCCCAAAAAACATTTCAAGCAAACACTGTTTGTGTTCTTTTCTGCCCAGATTAGACAGTGGAAGGTATTACCGAGTATCAATAATGGGAACAGAAAATTGACTATAAATAATGGAATGTCAGTAGCTTGAAATACATGCTCCTGGAATACATGCTCCTGGAATCAGGTATGACTCTTACTATAATGATTAGAACACTGCACTGAAGACTACCTTTCCAAAGACTATTGAGATGGTAGAACCTCTGTCTGTCATATTACTAAGGGCATATTTTCTGTCTGAATTATGACTAACAGAAGTACAGCTCAGCCTTGGATAGTTTCATAACACCAAGACATTCTAGCAGTTGTGAGCATATTTTCAGTTTTAACTGCAGAAACTGAATACTCTGAGTAGGAAAGGGAGGTAGGTAAGTTCAAAGACTCAAAGAAAGAAAATAACATCTATTACTTTTGAAGGTGCATAGTGCAGTCACCATGATATGCTATATCCCCTCAGACTTTTAAAGCTGTCTCTGAGTACAGAGATAGAGTTGATTAACAGGCATACCTGTCATCCTTGAGATGCAAGAAATCTGGACAGAACCAAATGTAATAGGAAACAAAGGCCCAAAGTTGGGGAAAGATTTCAAATATTGCCCTTATAAAATCAGAAAATTGCTAGAATAAGACGTTTTGCACTAGCATGCATTTCCTGAAGGATATCAAGTCTGAAACTGAAATCTATGTCATTATCTAATGAATTCAGTCCTCAATAATTTGCCAGAAATCCACAGATTTTATGGAATAGGCCAAAAATATGATTCGAAAATTTGGACATTCTGCAAACCTTTAGAAATTTGACATGCATGTTAACAAGTCTTATGCAACTGCCAGGCATCTACTGCAATAACACCAAGTACCTGTCCACTTTCTGGGAAGATTGCTTTAGTTGTAAATAATTTGAGACAGTATATTTGTCATATTTAATGGAACTGGATGAACATTTGCAAAAAATATTAATCCTTGGAAAAAAATGTACGCACCAAGATCTGCTTCCTTTTCTTGTAAGGAAAATACTTTACTGTGTTGTATCTAAGAGAGAAGGAAGATTTTTTGAGGGTCTATAGTTAACTGTCGAAGACAATATCCATCAAACTGCTTTTAAGTGAAAACTAACCATTGAATGTGCTTTTTGTCATATAGGCTGATCATCATGAATCCATTCATCAAAAACTCGTACTTGGCCATTTTCAGTACAGGATAACAAACCTGCCCTTTCTCCACTGTAGTATGATCTTAGTGTTGGTATATATAAGTAGCGGGGGTATGGAGGGTGCAAAACCCCAACATAATGAATGTCCGGTGTTAATCTAATCTTCCTGTTATGCTACTTTGGTGAATGGATTTACAATGATGAGCCTATATGATAAAAAGCATGTTCGGTTATTATTGGCTTAAAAGCCGTTCAATGGATATGGTCCTCAACAATTAACTTTAGACCCATTTTTGGGGGGATGGGTAGACCAGATATTGGGTGTCTCTCACTTTACATGAATGTGCCTTCTGAAGACATAATACAGACTGTTCAGCAATTCAGCATTTATGCCTGATCTACAGCCAACAGCTGTTTCACATGCATTATACCCTACAAATGTATTAACGATCATCAAAATCATTGTCTCGATTATTTGAAAAAAAAAAAAGAAAAAAAGATCATTGTCTTGATGTGGTGAGATCAAAATAAAACATGCAGTTTTGTACACTTTGGTCATCTTTGGGACTTCATCTGTTGTGGTGAGGAATGTTGTTATAGGCCTACCAGTTTTCTCACACCCTTCCCTGTTTGAAAATAAACTGGCCGAGTTTCAGACATGGCTGGCGTTATGCCCATTCCAAAGAGGCCACTCTGTATGGGATGCAGCTGATGAGAGTTCCCTATAAGGGACAGTTCAGGCAATCTAGGTTTATACATCCAAGTTCCAGAATCGGGACTGCGTTGTGCTGTGAGTGGGCTATATAAGTCATTAACAGTTACCTATCATCATTCAATCATGGAGGACGATGTGGAACTGAAGGCAGAAAACTGCACTCCTCAGGCAAGACGTTTCCAGTTGTAAGAAATGGCAGTATAAAGCCCACTTCATGCAAGCTGAATTATGTTCCCACAACATTTTAAAATCATAGCCTTAACATTCACAACTATTCTGAAGAATGGCTCTGTTTCAGGATGGCCTCAATGTGTCTGCTAGTGTTATACATTATTTTGTAGGCATGTCACAGTTTGTCTCAGTAGTGTGTCTACTAGTGTTGTACATTACTTTGTAGGCATGTCAGTGTGTCTCAGTAGTGTGTCTGCTAGTGTTATACATTATTTTGTAGGCATGAGAGTGTGTCTCAGTAGTGTGTCCGCTAGTGTTATACCTTATTTTGTAAGCATGTCAGTGTGTTTCAGTAATGTCTCTGCTAGTATTGTGCATTATTTTGAGGGCATGTCAGAGTTTGCCTCATTAGTGTGTCCACTAATGTTGTATATTATTTTGTAGGCATGGCAGTGTTTGTCTCAGTAGTGTGTCTGTTAGTATTATGCATTATTTTGTAGGCATGTCAGTGTGTGTCTCAGTAGTGTGTCCACTAGTGTTGTACATTATTTTGTAGGCATGTCAGAGTGTGTCTCAGTAGTATGTCTGCTAGTGTTATACATTATTTTGTAGGCATGTGTAGGCATGTGTCTCAGTAGTGTGTCTGTTGCTAGTATTGCGCATTATTTTGTAGGCATGTCAGAGTGTGTCTCAGTAGTGTGTCCACTAGTGTTCTACATTATTTTGTAGACATGTGAGTGTGTGTCTCAGTAGTGTGTCCACTAGTGTTATACATTATTTTTTAGGCATGTCAGAGTGTGTCTGCTAGTGTTATACATTATTTTGTAGGCATGTTGGGGTTTGTCTCAGTAGTCTACTATTATTATACATTATTTTGTAGGCATGTGTAGGCGTGTGTCTGCTAGTGTTATACATTATTGTGTAGGCATGTCAGAGTGTGTCTCAGTAGTGCCTGCTAGTGTTATACATTATTGTGTAGGCATGTCAGAATTTGTTTCAGCAGTGTGTTTACTAGTGTTATACATTATTTTGTAGGCATGGCAGTGTGTGTCTCAGTAGTGTCTGACAGTGTTACATTATTTTGTAGGCATGGCAGTGTGTGTCTCAGTAGTGTCTGACAGTGTTACATTATTTTGTAGGCATGTCAGAGTGTGTCTCAGTAGTGCCTGCTAGTGTTATCCATTATTTTGTAGGCATGTCAGAATTTGTTTCAGCAGTGTGTCTACTAGTGTTATACATTATTTTGTAGGCATGGCAGTGTTTGTCTCAGTAGTGTCTGACAGTGTTACATTATTTTGTAGGCATGTCAGAGTTTATCTAGGTAGTCGGTTCTGCTGCTTAGCTATTTCAGGACCACGTGGAACTTTTTGCGAATGTGAAGATGTTCTTCATGTTTCACTATTGCAGTCATTACACTTGGGTTATCCTGCTGGCAGGCTACCCTCAGTCGGCCTGAATTCCAAAGTCTAGGTCTTTCTTGCCACGAGGTACCCGAAGCATAAGCAGTTCGCAAGTGCCGGTCAACCGACTCCTGTGATTTTCGTGTTCGAATTTCAGATCCGAAGTCTTCATTAAAAGCTAAGTACCTCGTTGGGGAAACTTTTTTCTTGCTCCAGACCGATGTCAGAAAAAGTTAATAATTGTATTTCTTGGGGGAAGCAAATACCTCATAAGGACTTTCATTCTTACTGTATTCCTTGCCTAGGCCCTGACCACGACATTGCTAGTTGTCGGTTTTGTGCTAGATTTAACCAACGCACTATTAAGCATCAGTACAATTTTGCATTACACTATTTTGGCAGAAGATTTAATTATACCATGTCATCGGATAGCCATCCGACTACCGGAATTCACAAGAAATGCAAAGAAAAAGAGAAGGACAGGCATCCGAGGTCCAAAGCTGATGACAAGGCTTCTTCTAAGCCAATCGCCGGTTCTCAGTGAGGTGCCTTCGCAGCCTCTGACGCCCGCTACTTTAGACCCGCAGGCCGCTACCGACTCCCACATGGAGTCGCCTAGGCCACTGGAAGGTCAAAGTATTGGACCTTCGGAGACTATTCCCTCAGATGGGTCCGGAGCTGCTGAGCAGGCTTCGGCTTCTGAGGGTGTTTTCAGACCAACTCAGTTGTACATTAAAACCACTTCAGCTTCAAAGGCAAAGACTAAAGCACCCTTAAAGACAAAGAAACAAGTACAACAGCCTCATGGACAGGCCTCCATGCCCAAAAAACAGATGCTCAAAATGGCCGAAGACTTAATTACTTTGATTAGAGGTTCCCATCCCCCTCCTGATAAAAGGCCTAGGCAAGAGACAGAATATGATTCTTCAGATCAGGTTTCCATTTCATCTGATTCCTCTTCTGATCAGGAATACTCTCGTCCTCCCTATGAGGATTCTGATGCTGAAGAATCTATCCCTTCATCCTCTCCTCCTGAGGATTACTCTTTTGGGGAAACCTTGCATACCATGAGGGAGCATTTCCACTGTGAGAGCCAAGATTTTTCAGAATCTAAGAAAAGGCTCAGAGACTTCCTTTTACTACCACAACACAGGCCCATAGCTATTCCACCTGTGTTAGACATTGTTGATGATGTATTTTCAGAGTCCAGTCTGACCCCTGACTCCTTACCTCCAGCTCCTGTTAAGCCGGACAGGTACTACAGGGTCCCTGACTCTCATAAATTCCTTTACAAAAACCCTGTTGCTGACCCAGAAACCATCTCTTAGGGTCCCAAAGGGGTCAAGGCTTCCACTGCAAAAAACCCTACCCCCTCTGACAGGGATTCTAGGGCATTGGACAGATGGGGAAAAAGATTTACACTTCTGCTACCTTGGCTATAATGGCTTTAAATTGTCAGTTTCATATGCTCAAATGTCAGCAATATATTATGTCACTGCTTAAACAGAAAACGTTGACAAATTCTGAATGTGCAGAAAACAAAGAAATGCAAGATTTATTGCATGCAGCTGAACAAGTTGGAAAGCTTACTTTGCAATGTGGTTTTGATTCTTTGGAGGCCTCCTGCAGAGCTGCTGTTACGGGTTCTGTCATCAGGAGGCATGCTTAGTTAAAGGAACAAAGTCTGCCTGATCATGTCAAAGCAAAATTATTAGATGCCCCATTACAGCATGATACTTTGTTTGGTGTTAAAGCAGAAGAGGTGTTAAAGAAAATGGAGGACAAAGTCAAATCTATGCAAACGGTTAAGGATTTCTTACAGGTTCAGCCTCCAAGATTTAGCAGACACTGGCCTACAAAGAATTGGTCCTTTCCAGTGTCAGACAGACCACAAAAAGGCAGATACAGACACCCAAGAGGCAGATCCAGCCCCAAGGCTCGTACAGGTCTAAACAATGGGGTGCTTCTACCTCCAAAAGTGGAGAAGACAAATCACAACCATACAGGAAACAGTCCCAATGACTTCCCCCTGCCTGCACCAAGCACTTATCTTCTGGCAGCACCTTTAGGGGGGAAAACTAACACTTTTTCTCAAAACTGGCACATAATAACCCAGGACAAATGGGTCCTAGACAGTGTCACAAGGCTACAAGTTTCACTTCCATACCCTGCCAAGAACAAACGGTTGGCCAGACCTGCCAAAACATCAATGGGCAGAGGCACAAAAGCAAGTCTCATCCCTCATGGACATGAGGGCCATTCAACAAGTACCAGAGCAAGAGCAGGGACAAGGATTTTATTCAAGACTGTTTTTGGTACCAAGAAAGGACAAGACCTGGAGACCAATACTGGACCTATCTATTCTAAACACATTTCTGGATATATCAAAATTCAAAATGTTGACTCTACAGCAACTTCTGCCCATGCTGGGCAAGAAGGCTTGGCTGGTGACTTTAGACCTAAAAGAGGCATACCTGCATGTCCCAATCAGACAAACATGCAGAAGATACCTCAGATTCAAAGCTGGCTCGATGCACTACCAATTCTCTGCACTGCCTTTTGGCTTATCTACTGCGCCCAGGGTCTTCACAAAGTGCCTAGCACCAGTAATTGCATTCTGCAGACGAAGAGGAATACAAATATATCCTTACTTGGATGACTGCCTCATTCAAGCAGAGAACAAGGACATTCTACTACAGCATCTGGCGTTTGTAAAGAGATTTCTAACAGGCCTAGGGTACACAGTCAACAAAAAAAATCAAAACTAGAAGCCTCTCAAGAGGTAATATTCCTGGGTGCAAGCTGAAATACAGCTGCCCAGATGGCTTATTTCACACCAGACAAACAAAGGCAACTGACTACCTATTTCAACCTGTTGGCAACAAAGGCCCAGTTATCGGCAAGAAAAATTCTGCAGGCTTTAGGCTACATGGCATCCTGCATTCTGTTAATTCCATATGCGAGACTGCATATGAGGAAACATCAATGGTACCTAAAAAGTGTTTGGACTCAACATTGCCACAGCCTGGAAACAATAATTGCCCTCATTCCCTGCCTGCAACAGGAGTTTCGTTGGTGGGCGAAGGCTTGTCACCAGAACAAGGGAAAGCCATTCACTTTACCTCCAGCCAGACAGACATTAACAACGGATGCATCAGATTATGCATGTGGGGCCCACATGGCAGGAAGATGTACTCAAGGAACATGGTCCGCAAACCAAATGCATCTACATATCAATCAAAAAGAGATGCTAGCTGTCCAGAATGCCCTGATAGCCTTCAAGGACCTACTTCATCTGGGACAACTACTGATAAAGACAGACAACACCATGGTCATGTGCTATATAAACAAGCAGGGAGGCACTCATTCTTACCCCCTTTGCAGACTAGCCATGACTCTGTGGAACACAGCATTGACTTACCAAGTACATCTGCAGGCACAATTCCTGCCAGGAAAGATAAATACTCTGGCAGACGAACTAAGCAGAAACCTCATGGATCTCCATGAGTGAAAATTGGATCCACAAGTCTTCAGCTTGATAACAAGGAAATGGGGATGCCCGGATATAGATCTATTTGCCTCTCCTCACAACTACCAACTAAAAAGATTCTGCACAAGGACTTATCGCAGACAAGCATGGAAAGTGGATGCCCTCTCTTTCAGCTGGAAAAGCTTAGCAGTATATGCCTTTCCTGCACTGCCTCTCCTCCCCAAGGTACTCCTAAAGGTCAGACAAAAGAAGCCAAAGATGATACTGATTGCCCCAGACTGGCCCCGCCAGCACTGGTACCCAATCCTAAGGAACTTGTCTCAATGCCCGGCTTGGACCTTGCCTCAAATACCTCATCTACTACCCCAACAAAACAATCAAATCATGCACAGCCAATTAAAGACCTTAAATCTGGCAGCATGGCAGATAATGTAGTAATACAAAACACGCCTCTCACTAAAGCTGTAATGGATGTCATTTTGGAGGCCAGAAGGCTTTGTACCAGAAAATCTTACACCGGAAAATGGAAGAGATTCTTTGCTTGGAACCAGGCACAAGGAATTGACACAGCTGTACCAAATATTCCTCACATTTTGCAATACTTAACTGAGATGCTAGACAAAGGCCTATCCTTTTCATCAATCAAAATTCATGCCTCTGCCATTTCGGCTCATTACAATATAGAGCCACCAATCTTTTCTCATACCTTGTTAAGGCAGTACCTCAGAGGAGCCAAAAACTTAAGTCCTCCAAGGAGATCACCAATACCTGCATGGGACCTCAATTATGTTTTGGAAAAACTCACCCTGCCTCCTTTTGAGCCAGCCGCTACAGCTGATATAAAGTTTTTATCTTGGAAAACAGCTCTGCTCCTAGCAATAACCTCTGCAAGACGAGTCTCAGAGCTACAGGCACTCATGAGTGTGGACCCTTTTTTTTTTTTATCCAGACAGGGTTTCTCTGAGGACAAATCCGACATTTATGCCTAAGATAGTGTCCAGTGTGGCCCTTAACCAAACTATTCATCTGCCTACTTTTTATCCAAACCCACAGAATAAGGGGGAGAGAATTCTGCATTCTTTGGACATACACAGACAACTATGCTTCTACCTGAACAGAACCAAAGCTTTCAGAAAGACATAGCAACTACTAGTGGCATATGCTGCAGGATCACAAGGAAAGGCTATCTCAAAGCAGACTATTTCAAAGTGGATAGGCCACTGCATTCATTTCTGCTATTCACAACATGACAAGCCAGTGCCTAAGGGCATTAGGCCACATTCAAATCACTGAGGAGTGAAATAACTAAATAATGCCACACATTTGAGTTTCACACTTCATTTGCTTCAGAAAATGCATACTAAGACAAATGCACACTAAGACAAATGCTGTTATTCTAGTAACTTTCTAAGTCTATAAGAACAATATTTATAATCTTGAGGCCTTTGTCCTCCCATTATTTTAGGCTTTGTCCAGATTTCTTGTGCTAAGAAGTTGAGAGGTATGGTATGTAATGCCCTAGTTGGGGGGGGGGGGTGGCAGGTTAGTCTATTAACTTGATCAGCCTTGACCCTGTAACTTGATTACAGGAAGCAAGAGCCTGAATCCTCTACACCACCTATCAGACTGTTGAAAGAATTGTTAGCTTTACTGGAGACAAGAGACTGAATCCTCTACACCAACTACCAGACTACTGATGGAATTCTAACATTCAGTGGAGACAGGAGCCTGAATCCTGTACACCAATTACCAAACTGCTGACAGAATTGCTAGTTTGAGTTTCAGTACATTTCCAGGGAATTATGAGTTTCAGTGCACTTTGAAGAGATTATGAGTTTCAGTGCATTTTCATGGAATTGTGAATTTCAAGCAAAGATATGTTTACTGTTGCTCATGCTTAAGTCTGTTTTCAATATGTAACTAATGGTTTTGCTTAGCAAATGGCAGTCACTGTTTGCGCTGTAGAATTTGAAAGCAGTGTTAATAGCATAATTGCATTTGGTGCAGAAGACTGTGGATTCTACTCTCACATTTTTTTTAATTTCTCCAAATCTTTTGGGTTTCTAATAGCATGACCGGAGTGGACCCCATCCGTAAGTTAAAGTACAATTAAAGTTCATAAAATTAGTATTGTTTCAGTCTTTGTCAGGCAAAACTGCTCTTCGCAACACTTGTAATGTTCCCAGTAATGACTCCTGCATTTCGTACGGAGTTACATGTATTGGTAACCTATCTAAATATGATTGTAGATTCTTTACTACTATTGGAACTGTCTGGCTATCTTTCTTCCACATAGCTCTCATTGCTGCCTGCAAATCCTGATATTTTATGACTTTGTGTCTCTCTCTGTATTCTAGACACTGCAGTCCCTGGGTGTAGTGATTTCAGTGATCATTGCTACTTTAGTCTTCTTTTGAGGACCACTATACCTGGTTTTCTCACATCTATCTTTTGAACTGTTGGTAATGGGTGATCACATGTGATGTGGACTTTATTATTTTCTAGGATGCTTTGTGACTCATGTTTCCAGTGTTTTTCAGCCACTTCAGTACCATAATGTTTGCACAATCCCCAGTGCAATAGTCTTGCCACCTTTAGTGTCATAGATGAATCATTTGCTTAACTTATGCTGATGGAATTAAAAAAAAAAATAAAATGCCTAGGCAACATAGTCTAGCAGTGCCTTACATTAGATGATAAATGCTGTTACAGCTGCTGTTAAGAATTTGACAGAATGACCAATATAATTTGTGACAAGCCTTCAACAAAAGTAATTGCGTTGGAGCTTCTTTCTTTATTTTTTTTCACTTTTAACATGACTTTATCCAAGAGGTAAATAACTACCAGAAATTTTGACTTGCTCTGGCCTGCATCAATATTTAGTTAACAACACACATTTGATTCCAACAGTGATAAAATATAGTTACTTGTTTAATATATTATGTCCTGACAATTGCATTGTAGCACTTTTTGGTACAATCCAACAGTGTCCTTTATTTCATACGAGACTGCATAAAAGCACACAAAGCTTCAAATTATGATATAAGCTGCCTTTCAGGTATCAATGAGGAGCTGATAAAGGTTCTCAATGTTTGAACAGAGATGGGCAAATTAACATCTGATGGTATGGCATATCCTTGACATCATCAGTGTAGAATCACTGTGCAAGACTGTTTTGTGCTGTTTAGGGAAGTTTTTTCCATTCATCAGTTTGTGCAACCATAGAAGTAGTATATATATATATATATATATATATATATATATATATATATATATATATATATATATATATATATATATATATATATATATATATATAAATAAAATATGTCGGGGGTGTGGGAGGGCCTGCCCCTCCCCGCACAAAAATTATTTTTTTTACTCTGCACATGTGGAGTGTAGGTTTATTTTTCTCATAATCACTTGACAGCATTTTTTGAGTGTTCACTTCTTAGTTCTTCTTAAGGGAAGTTATGAACAATGTACGGTTTTTAAACATTTGGCTGTATGGTTAACGTCTTTTGTATTTTCACTTTTTTTCTTGTTAATATTTTATTCCCAGAAGGTAAATAACTGTATGGTATAATCTGAATAATCTGATTTCCAGCCAGCATTATGATTCCGCTGTGGCGACCCCTAACTGGGAAAAGCCAAAAGAAAAACAACATTATGGTTTATCTTTGGCACAAGGATGAAATAGGCATTTGTCTACTCCCTTGACCTTTGTTAATTATATTTTGTGACCTTCGACATCAGGGTCATTTGCTTAAAACTTGAAAAATTAGCACACACATACCCATGGTGTAGAAGAAATCAGAACTGCAGTGTACTACATTTCAACAAATAAAAGTGAGAGTGCTATTAAATATACACCAAGGATGATACTGCAACAACTGAAAATTTACCTTATTCACTTACATCACTCTTGAATTTAGTATATAAAAGTTTCAGGGGTGTGGTGGAAAGCCCCTTGCTAAAGCACTTTAAAAAGCCTTACAGTTAGTTTACTTTCAATTAAGTACTAACTGCTTACTAACTGATTTCTTAGTAACAGTCCTTGACATGTCATTTTTATGTTGTACATTAATAGCTATATAACGTTGCTATATTTTTAAGAATACAACAGTATTGCCTTTGCTTTTTGTGATAACTGTCCTCAGAACAGTTACTCTGAGGCTTTCTTTTTCCTTATTTCTGTTCATATGCTTTGCAAAATTTTCTTACTTCCTTATTATAGCGGCCCCAGTGGTAGCGGCCTACTTATAGGGCTAACATTTGACTTTTCCGCTTTTGTTTGCATTCATATACTGAGTGAAGATGTTATTATTTTGCCCTGTAGTACCTCTCAGCTGCTGAGATTTTTTAGAAAGCCCCTGATTTTTTTGACTCTGATTATACTGTTGCTTTGTCCTGTAAATGTTTACTTTTCTGGTAAATCGTTGAAGATTCCAGTCAATGCATTGCATTGAACTTGCTGAAGCAAGCCTGTTGTTCTGTTAGCTTTTAAGAGCTTAGGGTAATATCTAAAAAATGTCCTGCTTTTGTCCCTTTGTGCCCTTATTCCCAAAATAATGCAACTGAGGTGTAACTGTTTATAGTTTTATCAGTTAAACTTCTTCAGCCGTTTCCTGCTCTATTTTTATATTTAGTTTCAGCGTACCTCTCCACATTCCCTGATATCATACAATGTCCATGATTGTACTGGTTACCATTCCTGTCTTCAAAAAATGTGTGGTTTTCTGCAAGGTCTGGAGGACTGCAGTCACTAAGTAATTAGAGACATTTCAGTTTCCTACTCGTCCTTCTCCAAATGCATGCTACTGCATTTTTAGCAACTTTGGAGCAATTCATTACCTCAGAGCATCAGAACCAACACAAATGCCAAACCATTCAAAAAGATTCCTAAAACAATATCTTAATGACACCTGGCTTTGTTCCTGTACTACTCCGTTAACTAGTTTTAATAGCTTCTGGTCATACTTTTTCTTCTCTGACCACCTCATAATCTATGCTCTCTCTCATGTCTAGATAATCTCTAACCTCATCTTTTTCTATCCAATTCCCCCCCTACAATCCTTTCCTCAGCTTACTTTGAGAAACTACAATGTCTACACTACAATAAGGAATTATATCAGATGACTGTATAATAGAAATGTCAGCTATAATAGCATAGAATGTAACTTTGGTCTACTGTTTGTCTTATATATATTTTTTGTATAATTGTTTTATAAGTTTTGTATAATTTTTTTGTATAAGGTTTTATATAATCTCTGTATGTGGAGCTTTTCTCCCCGGGCCTCCGCTGAAAATGGGTTTTATCCCAGTCGGAACATAAAATTGTACATAAATAGAAGTGAGAGCTTTGGGATCATAGTGGTATCTGTAATCTGCTATACAACCACAGATACATTTCAGTTCTTGCAAAGAATATATAACATATGTAATCCCTGAACTGCATCGCCCAAGACTGCTATCGCTGCATCCACTATAATAAGGAATTACTAACATTTCTATAAGAGTAAACTTCTAGCATCTTGTCTACTAAGTAGGTATTATACATCTCTGTTCCCTTCCTTGTAGCAGTAAATAACTGAAAGTTCTTTTCACATTTTCCTAATAAAATTGAACAGACTTATCTTATGTACTAACCAACACCATGGTACTTACTACCGTGTCTGATGTTGCCTTATAATACTGATTTGTTTTTACACTATCAGCATCTTTTTATGCACATTTAACCATTAGCTAATGAAATGTCTAGTTATGGTTCATACACTTTCCTTAAAACAGTGGCTTTGTAATATTCCTAGATCTCATATTTAGGGAAATGTTTACAGCTATTGGCATGAAATAGGTTGTACCTTTTTCTTTAAGGGAGAAGATAAAATGAATATTTCTTTGTATGGTACTATGTGGATTTGGGGCAATGAAAGCAGAAAAAGATCTGTAAAGCAGTCTTTAGTTTAAAGACGGGTAGCTCTTCAAAGGGTTTGGCTGCACTTTAATGAAAAACTCAGTGATCAGAGATCATAACGTTTAAAAAGGTGTAGCCTGCCAAATGATATATAGTCATTATGTCACACTGATGAAACAAACCAACACCATAACTATTATTCGAATTATGTTAGAATTCAAAGCACAGTGTAGCTGTTGTGGCAATTAGAAAAGAAGGAAATATAAGGAAAAGAGCTCTGTAAATGCAAAGCCTTTTTAGAGCAGCTGGTGATGCATTTAAATCTATGGGGAACTTCTTTCTTTTACCATTTATTTGTGTTTAGAAACAGCACTGAATTCCTTCTGCTCTGACCTCTGATGCTTATATATCTTTGTGTTTTTGCAAGATCTTTATGTTCCAATTGCTGCGTGGGTTGGCGTACTGTCACAGGAGGAAGATTCTGCACCGAGACCTAAAGCCACAAAACCTGCTAATTAATGAAAAAGGCATCTTGAAGCTAGCAGACTTTGGTGAGTGTGCTGCCACGCTTCCTATTGCAACATAAAAGAACATTAAATTCTCTTGAAGCTCCTACTTTAAAGGACATGGTTTTACATTATCCATCTCACAAGACACAGAGCTTGCCTGCTACACACTACATACTACATGAATTGCTACTGTTCTCTTGCTTCCCCCTCTACTTATTAGAAATCGAGTAATAAGCCAGAGGGGAAAAAAAATCAATGTGCAGCAGTGGTAGTCAGTGACAAGATATTTAGTGTTACTCATCTACAAAAAACTAATGTACCTGAGAAAAGATCTTAATGAGAATAGTAGTTTGAAGCTTAGAAAGCAATGCTGATTATAGTAGGGGACTGTCTCTTCTGGTAAGAGTAGCTGTCCTTCCTTTTCCTGTAGTAGCTCCTTAGAAATTACCCCATGTCTCAGCAGGACTGAAAACTTAGGTACTGGTGTTGACATGAAAGCACACTGTGCTAGTGTTCTTAAATTAATATCTGGAGTTTTGTACGCTATGGGATGTGAGGGTCATGAACCTATAGGAATGCTGGCAGCTCAGTGGTCACAGATGACAGCAGGATTAGAACTCCTGAACATTCATGATGATGGTGGGGGAGCCCCATGCATTTTATAGATGATCCTGTAAAATTACAGTAGGTAGAGCTGAGGAAGCCTGATGTATCTGACACCAAACTTCTTTAAAAAGCACTGCTTTCATTACAACCATTGAAGATGAACTGTGGCTCCAGAGGTGACATTTCTATCTGTGATGATATTTACCTGAGTTTATGAATTAATTTATATATCATCTACTTATCCACAGTGAGGAAGGGCTGATTATCACAGAAACAGCATCCTGCAGCTGAAATGAACACCAGTAGAATGGATGGTATAGTCAAACATCCTGTTTTGAACCATAGGGCAGAGATGATGAGTTAGGTATTGAACCTTCTGCTGAAGATATGTTAACATTTGCATATCTAAGGCATTGCATACTATATTCACAGCACTATCAGGAAATTCTACCCAGCAGGGTAATCTGTGGTGGTGCACTGATCCATTATTGCCAAAGCTTTGTAAAGTAACAAACACCTTGCTCCAGTGGGCAACTATATCTTACTTGTGTGAATCTACTTCTGTCTGAAGATGCTGGGCTTTATCAGGTAAGAGTACCCCAGCATACAGATGGTAGTGGGAGAAAATATTGGGGCAATGATGTGGACTGTCTTGATCTGAGTTACTCCATCATTCTGGTCACCCAGACAAAAATGTAAACATTTTATAATCCAGTTAGCTACATAAGACACTGGAGGTATGATTTTTTCAGTACAAGCACAGAGTAAACAACATATAATCATGCACATTATGAATTAATGGCAAACAAGGTGAAGGCTGCAGGAGAGATGTAATGTCAGCCAAGTGGTATGCAGGTGCAGGATGCATTAAGATGTATATAGATATAGTCAGCTCTGGAACTGACCATCAGGGTAGGTCTCTAGCTAATGCAGGTGTAGTGTAGGTGTAGGGATACTCATAAATATCCAGCCAGGTGATTTTAGTTGGATGTTGTGCAACTAAATGAAGGGGTTGCCTCATTGCAGCTGTGACTTGAAAAAATGAAAAACTCTGAAAACTATATAATAGCTGTTCAGTGTATTTTCCTTAGAGACCATGGGTGTTGTGCTGGATAGGGTACTGTCCGTGTATTCTGTAGCTCTAATGGCAGACATCAACCCTCATGTGGGAAATGATTGATGGTTAACTGTTTTTACTGTTATTTACTGGAATAGTGGTACATTGTCTGTAAAAAACATTGTGATCAGATGCAAAGATGTTCCTAAAATGTATTTTGTACTAGGGTACCTTTGGTCAGTCAGATGTCAGTGACTGACAAAAGTAACCACCCCATTTTTATTAAGAAAAATATTCCCTGATGCCAGTACATATGTGACTGGTAAAGACAAAGATTTTAATGGAGAAATTGGGATTATTACTTCTATGTTCTTAGAGTGAGAATATGACCGTGAGTTCTTATTTCAAACAGTTAGGGAAGTACATTCCAAAAGGGAAAATTTTGGTCTCCTTCTTTTCTATGGGTTTCCTAAAAAAAAAAAAGAGAAAAATAAAGCAAAAGGGTGTAAAATAGAGAGCTTTGTTGTACCTTTAAGAAGCATTTCCAAGGAGTGAACATACATATAAATAGAAAGCATGTGCTAGCTTCAGTGCCATTTTGTGAGTGCAGCCAGAGGTGAGCATGTATGAGTGTAATAGCTAGTTTATAAGTTTATCTAAGTTAAAATTGTTCAGCCTCAAGCCTGATGTGTATGCACATAATAAAGCTGCTTGAACAGATCCCATGAAGGTTGGTCTATTTCATCCTGACTGTACAAGCAACATGGCGTCACCACAGGGATTCCAGAGACAGAGCTATGAAGTGCAGGGTTAATAGTGAAGGTAAACTAAGATTGCCAAACACAAAAAAAGGGCCAGAAATGAACAAAAGGTAATAAAAACTTGCACAAACTATTTATTTTTATAAAAAAGATAAAACAGGGTATTACAAGGGCACAAACTGCTTATTAAACAAGCGAGAGGCACAAAAGGTTTATTAATTAAATTAAATGTTTAAAATTAAGATATTTGATAAAACAAGCATCAAAAAAGCTCATAAGGGGTTTGGAATTACCTCAGAATTGCAAAATGAGCATGTTTAAAGCAGAATGGGTGTGTTTAGAGTTGGAACAAGCACAAGAAAAGTATAATGGGCATGAAAAAAGGTTACATGAGCGAAACAAAGGTATTATTGTGCCCTAGAGACTTATTTCACAAAGTTCAGTTATTCAGAGGCTTATTGTGCTATTGGGCATAGTTGCAAATGCTGGCATAAATTTCTGGCATATGTATATGGGTGTGTGTTCGTGCATACTTGCAAAAGCCTTCACTGGTATGTGTTAATATGGCAACCGATTTTGGAAATCCTTGCCACTTGTATTGGATCAGAATGTTGCAGAGAACTGGAGAGTATTTGAGCAAGAGTATGATATTTTATACAAGCAGCTTATTCTGACAAAGATGCATACACGAGGGCATTCATATTGCTAAACCTAGCTGGGTCAGATGCGATTGAAAGAGAGAGTTCATTTGTGTATGCACCAGCAGTATATGATGGAGAAGGTGGAAACTATCATATTGTTGTACAGGCTGAATCAAGGGAAGACCCCAAGTGTTTGAAATGCAAATTCAGGGAAATGTGTAACCCCCAGACAAATATTACATTAGTGAGGCATTTGTTTTACACAAGAGATCAGAAACCAGGGGAAACTTTTGCAGCTTATATTACTGGCCTGAAAAACAAAGCTAAAATGTGTCATTTTAAAAGATGAGTTAATAAAGGACAGGCTTGTGTGTGGTATTAATAGTGCTGCTGTGAGAAAGATTTTGCTTCGTGACAGTGATTTAATGCTAAGCAAAGCTATTGAGATTTTTCAAATCCATGAAGTTACAGAAAGGCGCACAAGTATGCTTGCAAGTGATGAGAATGGTTTCAGCAGGCTTCAGAGCAAATGTAGACAACATGTGGCTAGCAGAAGCAGGTCTAAGCAAATGACACCTGCCACCCCTGCAGGCTCCCCAGGTAAAACCCGTAGTTTTCCACCAGGTTCTAAGAAAAGGACATGGTCAGTGTAGGACAAGGTGAGTCAGCAAAACCCAAATCCAGTTTTATTGTCAACTGTCACAATTGCGGTGCCAATCATAAGTCTAAAAGAGAAAAATGCTTGGCATTTGGTCAGCAATGCCATAAGTGTAAAAAATGGAACCATTTTCATAAAGTTTTGCAAATCAAGTAAACACCACATAGAGTTGTAAAGAAGGGTCACTCAAAAAAAACAAGTTGATCATAAAGAGAGCTGCAGTTCTACTTTCTATAGTGAGTTGACAGCACCTTTGAGAAAGATAATGTGTAAAAATGTTATATGGTCTTGGTTGGCACAGCACCAGAAAGCATTTGATGACCTTAAGCGGAAAATTGCTACCCCACCTACATTAAGATCCTATGATGTCAATAAAAACAATAACTCTTTCCTGTGATGTTTCATAATTTGGTCTTGGCACGGTTATTCTTCAAGAAGGCAGACCAGTAGCCTATGCATCTAGAACACTTACCCAAACTGAAATGCAGTATGCTCAAATTGAGAAATAACTTTTGGCAATAGTATTTGCATGTTCGCAGTTTCATGATTATATATTTGGTTGAGATATTCAGATTGAAAGTGATCACCAACCTCTAGTCACTATTTTAAAGAAGCCTATGTATTCAGCTCCAGAGAGATTACAAATTTCAAATTAAGTACAACTTCAAAATGGTCTGTACAAAAGGCAAACTTCTTTATCTGGCTGATGCCTTATCCAGATCACCCAGAGATACCATGGAACAGCTTAATGCAGAGAATTTTGACTTTGATATCATGAAAGTGTGTAATTTTTCTACCACAAGACTTGATAAGCTGAGAGATCATACAAAGACTGATCCAATTTTGCAAAAGCTCAACCACTACATTAATGTTGGATGGCCACCAAAGCAATCTAGTGTACCACCTGAAGTACAAACTTATTTTCCTTACAGAGATGAACGTTGATGGAAGATGGCATTATTTTCAAAGGTCCTAGAATTATTGTTCCTGCTTCCTTACAACATGAATATATACAGATTTTGCATCCTGGTCACCCAGGTTCTGAATGTACCAAAAGAAGGGCGGGGGGACTAGTATTTTGGCCTTCTGTAGTAAAAGACATTGATAAAGTACTTTTTTCTTGTTCAGTATGTAATAGTATTAAACCACATTTGCAAAAAGAATCACTTCAGCTAAGTCAAGTCCCTGAACTACCTTGGTCAACAGTAGCCACTGATATATTCAAGTGGAACAATCATCATTACTTAGTGTTGGTAGACTCTTATTCCAACTAGTTTGAGATTGATTTACTACCTAATCTAACATCCACTGGTGTTATCACCAAGTTGAAACATCATTTCTCAGTCCATGGTAGTCCACAGAAAGATATTTCTGCCAATGGTACCCAATTTACAGTCAGATGTTTCAGAAATTTGCAAAAGAATGGGACTTTGTGTGTGTTACTAGTAGTCCAGAATATCCACAGTCAAATGGACTAGCTGAATGAGCAGTACAGAGTGCAAAGCAATTACTGGACAAGTCCAAGTGTGATAATGCTGCTGTCTTTTTGAATTTACTCAGTCTCAAAATCATACCCTGTGATGATGTACTTCACTTGCCTGCTCTGAGATTTCTTTCTAGGCAAACCAGAACAACATCGCCTATTAGTTCCAGTTTATTGAGGCCTAAAGCTAAAAGTAACAAAGCAATCAAAGCCCAATTATTCAGAAAGTATTCTTTCCAGAAGTCCACTTATGATAAATCAAGCAGATTTCTTCATCCATTGAAAGGAAGAGAGTGAGGATATAAACTGCAAAAGGTTTTGACTGGATTGGTCAAGTAACAGATATATGGGCCGAGCTGAGATCCTACTTCGTAGAATCAGAGCATGTGGAGTACAAGAGAAGTCGCAGAAATCTTCTTCCTGTATCAGAATCATTATCGCAGCATTGTTTCTGTGATACAGACTCTAGATCTCAGAGCAATCTAGACAATGTTCCTGTTGCAGAATGTGTCTTGACTCCTGCTTCCATTTCTGATGATGTTCCTGATGTACCCAAAGTTGAACATTCAGCAGAGAAAATCCCACTTGCTAAACCTAACTCTAATTTCTATGTCACACGATTTGGTCATATTTCCAGACCTAGTGTGAAATGCACAGCAACCTGGATGTAGTTGTACATATGTATCTAGTTTTGTTTGACTGTGTGACAAAGAATCATTTGTGTCAACTGCATGTCAATTAATGTCGTCAATATTGCATGACTCATTTCTCAAAGAGGGAGGATGTAGAATAGTGTGTGTGTGTGTGTTGTACCTTTAAGAAGCATTTCCAAGGATTGAACATGCATATAAATAGGAAGCATGTGTTAGCTTCAATGGCATTTTGAGAGTGCAGTCAGAGAGTGAGCATGTGAGTGTAATTGCTAGTTTGTTTATAAGTTTATCTAAGTTAAAGTTATTAAGCCTCAATCCTGATGTGTTTTGACATAAAGCTGCTTGAGCAGAACCCACAAAGGCTTGTCTGTTTCATCCTGACTGGACAAGTGACACAGGATGTACAGTAAACAATCTAGTTGTACACAATTCGGCACCTAGATTTTGTTTAGATATGTCAGTTGACAGCTTTGTGGTGAGGAATACTTTACAGAACAATTGGAAAATTATCACTGAAAATGGCAACATACTTAAAATGGTGGGGAAAAATCCGGCTTTTATATATAACAAAAAACATAGCATTAAATACTTCTTGTAGAATGATCATAATAGAATATCTTCATTAGTTACTCAAAAAAGTGTTGTAACATACAAATGTAGTGAGTATTGTGTCTGTAAATACATTTGCGAAGGGCCTTGTATAGAGTTACAACACTTGCAGTACAGAAAAGGGTGAGGGCTAGCTACACTTATAAAACAAAGGGTATAGTTTATTTAGCTGTCTGTTCAGGTTCCCCAAGCTTCTATGTGAGTATGGTCACTTGAAGCTTAGGAAAAAGGATTAAGGAAGACGTTTATGCCATCAAAATTATTGACAAGAGTAATGGTTTGTATAGACACTCCAGTATATGTGGAAAATTTAAGAAATTTCTTTTTTGTGTTTTGGAATTAATAATGGTGGATAAGAGAGGAGGCAATTTTAAGAGTTTAGTTGAAAAGTGTGAAGCCAGCTGACAAATTAGGCTAGTGGCTGATAAACCCCCTTGCCTAAATGAAACCGTAAATATTAAGTGTTATCTCAGGGATAGAAAACTTGCCATTCAATGAAGGGTTAAGAAATGTGTATATCCCAGTGATCAACTGTTTTATTGTGTTATTGATCAATTGTTTTATTATTTAAATGTATTTTAAACTGATTGGCTGAGTTGATTTTATATATAAAAGGCTGTGGTTTGTATTTGTATTAATGTTTTATGATGAAGTCTTAGAGACGGAAGTGTGAATTAAATTTATATAAGCTAATTTGTTTTTGTTCCTTTGGTGGCTAGCTTATCAGTGTTTTCTTTATTTTATGCTTCAGAACATTGTTGAGCAATGAAAGAAACTCTGAGGATCTCCTGAATCCAGTGGCATAATTCCCTGTGCTGGGGAGGCAGTGCTAGATGCAAGTTGTGGAACTGGATCAGGTTTGGTTGAAGTCAGTTGTCATGAAGCAGTTATGTTGCAATAGAGCTGTAGGTGTGGATGCAGTGTGGCCATAAATGGTGACAATGGACATTGGTAGGGCATTGTGAATAGTATGGCTTTTCAGTGCTACTAGAAGGCTGGCACAGTACATCTGGATTGGCAAACCAAGATCTTAAAGGGGAGGATAGTGATGCCCATTTTCAGAAAGTGTCAAAAGGGTGTATGATAGATGGATCCCATTCTTCTGTCTCTCTGGAAATTGTTTATCAGAGTATTGGAAATAATATGTCATTCACTTAAGTCTGTAATTTAGGAGCAGCAGTGCAGAGTATGTCTTGGTCGTGAAGCTGTAGATGAAGTCTATGTCCTTGCATATGTTTGAAAGGGATCTTGCAAATGCTGCCTTTCATGTGTTTTATGAACCTAAAAAAAAGCATGTGACTATTTACCCTGGAATGTCTTGTGGGAAGTGATGTAACATTATAGGGTCTCAAGTCATTTAGTCCCTGCATTTAAAGAGTGATGTTTATATCCATATTCTCAAATACACCTGGGGTGGACTCAGGGCTCTAGCAAGGATTATGTTTCATCTCCCCTTCTGTTCGTGATTTTCATAGAGAGGATATTGAGAAGCTGCCAAGGTATGCAGAGTAATCCATGTGGACATGAGAATGGCATCTTTGTTGTTTGCAGAGAATGTTGTCCTGTTAGCTTCAAATAATAGTATTCTCCAAGAAACAGAAGAGATTTCCAGCTGAGTGCGAAGCAGCTAGGATGAACTTCAGCACCTGCAAGTCTAGAAGTTGTGGTGATCTCTCAGAAAAAGCATGCATTACCATCTACAGATAAGAGTACAAGTATCTTGTGTGCTTGTTTCCAAGTGAAGGTCGAGTGGATTTGGAAGCAGGCCCCACAGATGGGATGCTGTGGTGGCAGTAATGTATTGCGCAAAGCTAAGCGACAAGTGAGTACTGAGTCATAGGACTAAGCTGTCAGCTTACCAATGAGACCATGAGCACTGCATAGTGACCAAGATGCAAGTCGCAGAAAGGAAGTTTGTCCCAGGATAACTGATTTTATCTTCCATGACTCTGTGAGAAGGTAAGGAGCATGGCAGTCCATGTAGATCTTAGGTAAGGAGCATGCCAGTCCATGTAGATCTTGGGTAAGGAGCATGGCAGTTCATGTAGATCTTAGGTAAGGAGCATGGCAGTTCATGTAGATCTTAGGTAAGGAGCATGCCAGTCCACATAGATCTTGGGTAAGGAGCATGGCAGTTCATGTAGATCTTACGTAAGGAGCATGGCAGTTCATGTAGATCTTACGTAAGGAGCATGGCAGTTCATGTAGATCTTAGGTAAGGAGCATGACAGTTCATGTAGATCTTGGGTAAGGAGCATGCCAGTCCATGTAGATCTTAGGTAAGGAGCATGCCAGTCCACATAGATCTTGGGTAAGGAGCATGGCAGTTCATGTAGATCTTAGGTAAGGAGCATGGCAGTTCATGTAGATCTTAGGTAAGGAGCATGACAGTTCATGTAGATCTTGGGTAAGGAGCATGCCAGTCCATGTAGATCTTGGGTAAAGAGCATGGCAGTCCACATAGATCTTGGGTAAGGAGCATGCCAGTCCACGTAGATCTTGGGTAAGGAGCATGGCAGTTCATGTAGATCCTTGAGTATTTCCACTACTTTTCTATGTGGAGAGGGATCAGTTGAGATGGTTTATGCATTTTGGGAGGATGCCACATGGGCAACTCCAATAGTAGGTATTACAGCCTTGGTCCTGTAGGAGGTGGCAGCTCTGTGGCAGACCCATGATGTATTCGAAAGGATTATAAGTCTCAGCTTACCTGATGTCCCATGGAACTCGCATAGAATGAAGATTGTTGCTGAGGATATCAAAATCATCTTTTCTGCTCTACTTCTGTCACTGTGACCTTGTCCAGCACAAATGGTTCAGAAAATGGATGGATAGAAAGATGGCCTATGTCTTATAATAAATATTCACATGGCTCATAGTTTAATTATTAGAAAGAAAACATTTTGTAAACTCTGCTGTGTGTTAAAAGGAAAAACTGGGATTTAAAAGAACAAAAGATCAGCGTTGAATGCTATATTCCAATTATTTTTACATTTAATTACTGCAGTAAGCACCGATGCACATGAGCTTTTCTCTAGAAAAAGTGCAGTTTAATTGGCTATGGTATTGTTTAGTATAAAGCATTTATAAGCTATCTGAACAATGAAGGTTAAGTTAGTCTTAATTACAGCAAGGAGGCAAACATCCCTAAGCATACCACATACCACTTTGCACAAGAAATCTGGACAAAGCCTAAAATAATGGGATGACAAAGGCCCAAAATAAGGTCAGATTCTAAATGTTGCTCTTATAAACTTAGAAAGATGCTAAAATAAAAGGATTTGTGTTACATTGTATTTTCTAAAAGTTATGAAATCTGAAACTCAAACATGACTTCAGTCCTCAGTGATTTGTCAGAAAAACACACATTTTACGAGAAACAGACCAAAAATATGAGGCAAAAATCTAGACAGTTGAGAGGTATATATCCCTGAGCAGAATGATCCTGTCAAAACACAGAAAGCAATTATAAAATATTTATAATCCACCCTTTTAAAAGGCATTGCATTACATATGTAAAAATGTTTAAAAATATAAAAATATTTCTGAGCTTCGGATCACAGTTGCACAAGGGTGCACATCTTAAATAATTCAGCCAATACAAAAAAAGCTGGATGCATTTTGCCACTTGTGACAAAACATTTACTTAAATGAAAACAAAAGAGGTACTTAACAAATGTTTCTGCATTCACTGTTCTGTGTGTTTTGCTGGAAACTTTCTGGCTGGATCATTCACATATCCACTCAGTGACTGTTTTCTTGGTCTTCACTATTACTTTTCACTCTCATCTAATAATAATAAGCTGCTTTTACAATACAGAAGATTCAGAGCACAAGCCATCATTCACTTACGTAGAATCTGGTGTTTCATTTGATTTGGTTTATTTACATGTGTGTGTCATTGTGCTGAAATGTTTTTTCAGGTGTAATGTGTGCATTTTCTATGATCTTTTCAAAAGGGGTGATTTTTAAATAGCATGTGCACAACCATTGTGCATGATTCATCATACCTTCCTATGGTGGCAAATTATATGTTTGCACTGAGCATAACCCACAGAGATACCCAAATAAATTTTGCAAAACACCATACACCACCAGACTCCAAAATATTCCACTGTTCCCTCACAGAAACCAAATAAAAAGTAAAACACAACATTATTTAATAACTTTACAAGAACTAGCGCTTCTGCATACTGCCTTCTTGATTAAATCACAGTAACTGCAAACATTCAGTTGGTAACAATACTGAGTCCACTGTCTACCAATATAAAAAGGCAAAGGAGGATAGAAAATTCAAGCAAATAAATGAATTCAGTTTCATAATAAATATTTGTTTTTCAATTCATTGTTCATGACAGTAGACTACATAGTATTAAAAATAATGCTTGCTTCTTTCTGTAATAAAATATTAGAAATGTTCAAGAACAAATCTTTATTTCTCCATTTATACTTAATAAAAATCTCAGCTGTTCAAAACTATTACATTCAGAGAAATAAAAGGCTCAGGAGCAGAGCTAATTTCTGAAGCATTTTTACTATCTCCCAGATATTCCAAAACCCATAGTCTAAACTTCCTGGTAGTTTGTCCAATAAATATTTCTCATAAGGACACTTCAGAGCATAAAGAAATGTGCAATTTATAACAGTGTCGTGCGTTAACAAAGTTGCCGTTTATATTATGAATCGCATTGTTCTCTCTTTATCTTCTATTATAACGGGAAGCAAGGCTATGCCTATCCCCTCCATTTATGCTGCAAAAGGCAAACGTCCTTTGTGGGGGCTTCACACAGTCATTGGACGTGCGAGTGTGTAATAGGTCTGACAGGATAGGATCTGCTGAGGCTCTTTACTCAAAAGTAGAAGTAACCTCTTCCAGTAAGATACCGAGACGAAGGTTAAGGTTTTGAGATGGTATTCACAGTTTTTTATGATTTAGGCCTTTGATTTTTTAGTGAGAAAGAATTGCGGTCATTCTAGTTTTGACAAGTGAGTAATAATTGAACCAATGAGAATTCAATACATTTAAACGATTTCTTCATGCTTCTAGATGCCATACATTACAGTGCTATGAAAAAGATTTTCATTACAATAGTGGATACTTGGTAGTCAGAAGACAGTTCGCTGTTGACATTTTCCCAGATCTCTGACTTACGGGCTCAACTCTCAGGGGTGTGTTGTCAATGTGATAGTTACAAGGTTAGTCATAATTGCTAAAGGGCACTATTGTACATTTCTTAGCATTTAGTTTTAGTCCATGGTTTTGACACCAGTTATTTCTTTGAGAAAAGTCCTCTTGAATGATCTCTGTCTCTCCTGGGAAGTCTATGATGGCACCAAGTTTATAATTATCTGAAAACATGGTCAGCCATAAACTTTTAACATTTACTTTAACCTATGAAAAGTAAATACCTAAGATGTATGACCGAAGGGCTGAACCTGGGGGCACACCGCAAGTGACAGGTCATTTGGAAGAGATAAAGCTGTCCACCCTAATTTTATGGGTTCTATATGTGATTCAATTTGCTATCCTATGAGTTACATAAGGATTTACGTTAGCTTAGGAGAGTTTATCTGTGATATCTGAGTGTGGGTTGAAGTTGAATGCTTTTGCAAGGTCTAGATTTGTGGTGCTTATGGTTTTTGCTTAATCCATTTCTTCAGTAACTTTCTAGAAGAGGTTGGCAGGTTATGTAGGCAGGCTCCATCCTTGGTGAATATGAACCATCTTGGAGTGAGAGGTTGTGATTACCTGTGTTTTTATTTATTAATTCTATGATGATCTATTCCATAGGCTTACAGATGAGGCTTTTCAGACTTTTGAGTCTGTAATTGCCTGGGTCTTTTGACTCCCCACCTTTGCACAAAGGGATGACTGTTGCTGTTCTCCATTCATCTAGCATGAAGATTGTTTAAAAGCAGATACTGAATAGCCTTTTTAGGGATTTTGACAAGTCCTGTATCAAGATGGTCAGTATGTCACTTGTTATCCATCCCCATGAAGTAGTGTTTTTGGCATTGGTTATTTGAGGGGAATGTTGATGTGATTGTACGAAGTGGAACTATAGGAAAAGAGAGGAAGAAGTTGCTCTGTACATATTTCAGCAAGGACACTTCAGAGCATAAACAACACTGGACATTGTTTCTGAGGTTTCTACCATAGTTAAGAAGGCTCTGTGGTTGTTCTTTGCCTGGGTGGCTGTTTTAAGTCCTATCTGCTTTTGGTTGATTTGGTCAGGGAGTTCCCTGTATAGTTTAACAAGAAAGTTCTTTAGAGTTACTCATTTTTACATTAAATGATTTTTTTTTTCTTTTATTATAGGACCAGTTTATATTTGGGTTCCACCACAGGGATTTCTTTTTAAATTGGTAAGGTATTTACTTTAGGGGAAAGATGCATCTGTGCAGCTATTTACTTCTCCATGAATTTTGCAGTAAATAATTCTACATATGCAGCAGGTCATCAAGTTGGAAGGGGATTTTGAATTAATCTAGGTCAGCACTCCATTTTAGTAGATTTGCCTTAGCATAATCTCTGAAAACTAAGATATTAGATGATGCTTCTGGCTTTAGTCTTATGGTAAATGTGACTGATTTGTTCTCCAAGTGAGGGAGTAAATTACACTTGATGGGGAGTAATGCTGTCTCATATTGTTATGGAGCAAGTCCAGGATTTTATTGCCCCTTGTTGGGGCGTGGTTTAATTGGTCCAGAGAGTTTGTATTGCTGAAGCCCAGAAATTTCTGAACATAAATGTTTGAGAATGTGCAAAAGGGTATGTTGGGAAGGTGGCCTAATGGTTAAGGTGTTTGCCTTACAAACACAAGGAGCAGGGTTTGAGTCTCACAAGGGATAATTGGCTAGGTTTAAAATGGCTCACAAGGGCAGTTAGCTTAGTACTAATCTATGAACCTATGCTCCAGATGACAGGATGGTAGTTGAAATCTTCCACGAGAATGGTATTTGACTTAGTACAGAGGAACTCCATTCTAATTATGAGGTATGATTTGAAAGAAATATAGAGGGGGTCCCTATGGTTAGTTATAATATGATAAGGGGTTTTGTTTGATAGTAAATTGGATGTGGTAGAGTTCCAGGTCATTATCTTGTCTAAAAAGTCTGAAGTTTTTTTAAGAATATGGAGGCGCAGAGACACCACCAACTTTAGCACCTTCATCTAGTACAGTGATCCTGAATGTATGGTAAGCATTGAAATCCTGCACTGATGGAGCGCTGTAGGGGGTCTTGCACATCCTGGAAAGTGGTGCATTGGTGTCTCTCTCTGTGAAGTCACGTATGACTGTGGGATTGTGTGGAGGTTTGCCTGTTGGGCTTTTGAGCTGAAACATTGTGACACTTAGATGCATGTTTCATTACGGGCATTGCCTATATATATATATATATATATATATATATATATATATATATATATATAGATACAGATACACACACACACACACATGAATGTGTATGTGTGTGTGTGTGTGAGTGTGTGTGTTTGTGTATATCTATATCTATATAATCTGTGTATATATATATATATATATATATATATAAAATGAGGCATGATAGGCAGTCAAAGAACCATCCAGTAAAATAAAACTTGCAGCCACAAAGATGTGAGTATAAACATAAAATTATAATAACTCTGGAAGATCAAAAGTGTCAAAACTGGAATAAATTATTAGAGCTTTCGGGTTAACCCAACCCTCCTTCAGATCTAGCACAAAATAAAATCCAAGCTTCTTTTAAATAGCTATTAACCAATCAAACACCCAAATTAAACTTAATTAACTTCATTCATTAAGCAAGACAGCTGAGTCATAAACCAAACAATCCATATGCCCACTCCTGAACACACCTCCAGATGAACCCAGGAATAAAATCATACACAAAAATCATGCTCCTTACAGGGTTGCTAACCAATCAGACTTCTGTGTAAGAGTAATTCATAACAATGTTAAGCTCAAATGTAGCATCAGCCAATCCATCCACCGATAATTGTCCAAACCCACGAATATAACAAGTACTCAGACTCATACATAAAATCAATTATGAAGTCTATGTCCCTTGAGGGCATGTTTCAAATGTACATTAATATTGAGGCCCGGTGTTTTTTCAGCTTGCAACTTCTCAATCCATAACATTTCTTCTCATTCCGCTTGTTTTATATATATATATATATATATATATATATATATATATATCTATATGGGTGTGTTTGTGTGATTGTTGAGGGTATTTTTTTCCTTGGGTTACATTTAAGAGGCCTTTGTTGTTTAGTTAGGTTACTTTTAAGAGCTTTAGCATATTTAAATTTGTGTTTGTTTTGAGCTAAGCGTTGTTGATTTAGTGCAGTGGTGTGTGGTATTTGCAAACCTGCTTGTTATTTGTAGTGGGTTTGTGTGAGAGGTTTGCCTCCCGTCTCTCACACACACTGTCAGTTTGAATAAGTGGTTGTCGGTTAGCATGAGACAATTGCAACACTGTCTCGATCCTTTGTGCAACTACTGACTGTAAAGTACACTAGAAATTTGTGTAGTAGGTTATATGGAGAAAGGTAAGATTCTAAGTACCCACAGCTAAACACTGCACACTTAAACACAGCTGCACAATAATCAAGAAAATGTAAACATGAGCCACATATAACAACATTGAAAAGCAAAAATATTCAAATGAGCACACTAGCCAATAACAAAATATAACACACTTGAAGGTTCTACAATAATCAGAGGCTTTGAAATGACTATGGTCTTTATCTACTCTAACTAGAGTTCAAACCAAGGCAATTCTTAGACAGCTGATAAATGGCAAAAGAAGTTATTACAGTAACTCAGTTGTTGTTGTGTAACTCAGTAAGAATGCAAAATATACTTATCCCAGGCATTTCAAGGTTATTATATTAATTCTGGTAGAAAATTGTCACAACCAATAGTGTGGTATCTTAGTGTGTAGCAGCTTGTAACAAATGAGCAGAACAAAGAAAAGATGATAATATTCAAATAATCGCACTGATCAGTAATGAAATAGCACTCATCAAGGTTCTACAGCAATCCGAGATTTACAAATGGCTAGATTCTTTAACAAATCTCACTAGAATACAAACCAAGGCACATCTTTGTTAGATTACTAGTAAATAGTAAAATAAGTATACAGCTATTACATTACACAGTAAGAATACAACATTTTTTTTTTTTATCTTACGTATTTAAGGGCTGGTATTTTAGTCGAATCTGTTAGAAAATGTTCACAAGCACTAGCATGGTAGCTTAGCTTGTAGCAAATGAACACCGGTTTGAACAAATGAGGGTAACTTATAATAACATAGGAAAGCAAAAAGTAATCAAACGAGCACACTGGTCAAGTAAAATAACACATCAAGGTTCTAAAGCAGTCAAAGGCCTAGAAATGGCTAGGTTCTTTCTCCACTTTGACTAGAGTACCAAGCAAGGCAGTTCTTTGTTAGGTGTACACTTACTTTCATACTTATTAGTAATCTAGCACAAAAACTTAATAAGACAAAATGTACTTATCCCAGGTGTTTCAGGGTGGGTATTTCAGTCAAATCCCAGGTGTTTCAGGGTGGGTATTTCAGTCAAATCCCAGGTGTTTCAGGGTGGGTATTTCAGTCAACATTGTCACAATCAGATTGATCAATCAAACAAAACCAGAAGTACTTGGATTTGAAAAAGAGTTGGATTACTTGAAAGTGCTTATCCTGGTTATTAAAGGTTTTACTCATACTCTGCCATGGTGGATCCTTTGGGTTTCGTTGTTGCTACAATCAGATTGATAGTTATGAGTGTATTAGCTTATAGGATAGATATCAACAGTGATTATATTTAAGACAATTTTGGGGGGGGGGGTTACAGATTCTGTGGGCCCAAAAGAATTCTGGGACTTTATAAGATGATTATGGTGTGCTTACAGGAAATATTAGCTGCTGGAGCATATGCTCAGGATTATGGCATATTTTGAAAGGGAGATGGGGAAGAGAAATTGAAGTAGGATATGAGTTAAGAATGGAGAGGAGGGAGGTGAAAGGTATAAATAGAGGTACTTGTTCATATTTAGGGATGTAGTTTATCTTGGGGTTAAGCTAGAACAAGGACAGATTTTGGTTAGGGAGTCTTTCACAATGGTTTTAAAGGACTGGAGGCATGGTACGGACCTGATGGATACAGATAAGTATTTCCAGGCTTTAGCAACATGGTATGAGTAGAGACCATGTCCAGCAGATTTGATAGGTTTGTGGACAGAAAGTAGTTTTTGGTCATTAGATCAAAATATCCAATTGGGGACATAATTGTGTAGAATGGTATTTAGCACTGGGCAAGTAGATAGGTGCTGGATAATTTTATAGATGGTAAAACGTTGTGTATATGTCAGTTGATGGGGTTGTTCCAACCAATTTAGGCTTTGTATTGCTGTATAAGGGTGTGTTCTGAAAGGGGTATCAGCTGCAGATTTAGCCACTTTATTATAGCATTGTCCAAGTTTTGATTTTTCTGATACCTGGAGATTAGTAAGGATGGGAGTGCCATAAAATAGTGGGATGAGGAGGTAAGTAGTGGCAAGTGTAGATTTTAGTTGCTTGGGGAGAAAGATTTTGACTCTGTAAAATTATCCCTCTTTTTTTGGTTAATTTTTAATGCAATTTTGTGTATGCAGGTCAAATTTAAGATTATCACCCACTGTCATCCCTAATTTGCTATGAGATGTGACTTCACATGTTATATTATTAAGAGAGTGGATTTTAAATTTTGTTTTTTCTTAAGAGAGGGATTTGGAGAAAAAAGTAGTATTTTGGGGGGAGTGGTTGAGCATGAGTTACAAAGTTGTGTACTATCCAAATAGCTAAATGGGTAGCGTGAGGGCCTAAAGCTTTGTAGTTCCTGTGTTCAAGTCCCTAGCAGACATACCATTTGTTTTCCCCCATCTGTGGAATAGACTCCCTCTCCGTGTCAAGCAGAGTACCTCTCTAGCCATCTTTAAGAGGAACCTGGATGACTGGATGGGAAACAGAAAATGTACCCCTGGGATCCTACCTGTGTCTCTGTTGGACAGGGGAAACAGGTGCTGACTTTGTGGGAACATGGGCGAAATTCTCAGCTAGGCTTATAAGGGCCTCCAGGCCAATAGCCTAGTATCATCCTATGAACCTATATTTCAGTGGCTGATAAACTTCCTGAGTAATTTTTTGTAGATGTCCAAGGTTGTCAGATGTACATATGAGTGCGGAGTCGTATACATATTGTATTAGGGAGACTTGTTGTGTGTATATGTGGAGAGTGCTAGTGAGAATGTTAAGAGGAGAAAACCAAGGATAGAGCCTTGTGGCATACTGGTGGTGACTGGGTGGAATGGAGAGAAGGTGGAGTGCCATTTTACTGACACCTATGGGGCAAGTAGGTTTTGAACCAGAGAAGGGCGGGCTGAGATATATTTAGTGAGGACATTTGAAGTAGAAGTTTGCTATTACAAACTGTGTCAAAGGATTTAGACAAGTGTATAAATAAGAAACTCATTTACTGTTTTCTTTAGCTTTATTGACAGTATCTATAAAGGTCAGGAGTGCAGTACTGCGGGAAGACTGGAAGCCATTTTGTGTGGGGGACAGGAGTTCTTCCCTCAGGAGATAGTTTAGCAATTGTTTTGAATACATTTTTTAAATGTTTTAGAGAGGAGGGATACGATTGCAATAGGTCTGAAGTTAGTAAGTTCTGGTGAATTTCCTACTTTGGGTGGAGGGATAATGTGTGATTTTTTTTTTTTTCCAGAGAGAGGGAATGTGGGATTCCATTATTGTACTATTTGTAAAGATTGAGATGGGACACATACCTCTCAACCTCTTAGAGCAAGAAATGTGGACAAAGCCATAAATAAAAGTGGAACAAAGTCCCGAAAATAGGGACAATATTTAAATATTGCTCTTACAAACTTAGAAAGTTGATAGAATGATAGGTTTTGCAATAGTATGAATTTTCTGAAGGGCATGAAGTCTGAAACCCAAATGCTTGGCATTATTTTTTTAACTTAAATCTTTAATAATTAGCCAGAAAACTACAATTTTATGAAAAACAGACCAAAATATGAGGCAAAAATCTGGACATTCTGCAAAAATCTGTACAGTTGAGAGGTATGGGACAGACATTGCTATCAGCTGCAATTTTAACGGTACTCTGTAGGAAGGTCATCAGGTGAAGCAGAGCGTGGTTTGAGTAGCTTTATATAGGATGTGGGCACAGGTGTGAAGGTGAAAGTGGATGTGATGATACATGACTGTTGGTCAGGGTTAGGATTAGACGTTTGGGAATCCTTGATTAGGGAGGCTATATCATCTATGAAATATGAGGGGTTAGGGTTGAACGTTTGGCCGGGATGTAAGATTTCTTTAATGGCTGACCAGAATGTTTTAGGGTTGTGTTTATTATTACTCTGAAAGTTGTAGTTTTTGTCTTCATTTATTTCTTTATAGTACATTTTGAAGTCTTTGAGATACAGAGGGGTTTTATATTTTCCCAGTCTTTTTCTCTGTCCTGCATTAGTATTCTACTCTTTTAAATTGCATTATTTGTTTCAGTCTCATGTTTCTAGGAGGTGCAAGGGCTAATTAAGATATTTAGAAAAGTTGTATTGAATTCATTTACAGCATCGTCCAAGGGGAACATTTTCAGGATGTTCCAGTTAATAAGTTGATAGGTAGTGATGAATATTTCTGCTTTAAACTTGGACATGATGCTTGTTGTTTTATAAACATGCTGTTTAAGTGGGTGTGTGAGATGTCAGGTTGTATAGATTAGGATATGGTCGCAGAGAGAGTCTGACACTACTTGTGGTGGTGTATTTACTAGGGTCTGATACTAGGATCCAGTCTAATAAGAAATTTCATGTTGTGCTATAATGTGTGGCTATTAAGTAATTCTATGAAAGAGTAGAAGTTCATGCTAGATGTAAGGCAGTTAGAGGTTATATCCATCCAACAGATACTGGCGTCAGTTAGTAGTAATATATATATATATATATATATATATATATATATATATATATATATATATATATATATATATATTTTTTTTTTTTTTTTTTTTTTTTGTGGAATTGCTAAGGATATCCAGTGTAAGATATTTCCAGTGTAACTGTATAGTTGCCAGGAGAAATGTAAAAGACAGTAATACATATTTCTTTACATTTGTTTATTTTTAGGAAAGTAATAGACTCTGCTGAACTGAATTTTGGTACTGGTTTGATGTATGGGGAGATGTAGTAGTTGGTAAATATTAAAGCAATATGCCACCTTTCCCCTTTATATGGTCATTAAGCATGATGATATAGCCAGGGGGTGTAATTTTAGAGTTGTTTATGCTAGGTTTAAGCCAAGTTTCAGTGACAGCAAAACTGTCAGGCTTGTGCTGAGTAGTCCAGGCATGAACTTTTATTTCTTATGCTTATAATATTTATAGTGGCAAAAGGTAGACTTCCAGGGTTGGGGGTTGGTCATTCTGGGATTAGGTTAGTGTGTGGAAGAGAATTGTCATGTTGGTTGTGATAGGTGGAGCCAGGATTACGGTGAATGTAGCCTCCTAGGAGGATTTTAGTATATTGAGGTATTCCAGATTCTGTTTGTTTTGAGAGTATTTTTCCATTTAACTCCTTTTCAACTCGAATCAGAATAAAGCTAATCAGTCTACGACTGGGTAAAAATGAGGTGTTTCATTAAATAGGTTTAGTGTGATGTATGGATAGTTTGAGGAGGAAGTATGGATAGGTGGTGGGGACAGAGTTACAGAGATGTTGACAGCTACTATTGACTCATAGAAGGACGAGAGATGGCCGAGTAGGCAGATAAGCTGAAGAGTATCTTGATTAAGTAAAGGGATCTGTATTTTATTGATAGGTAGTGGAGAAGTAGGAATCAAGAAGGAAGCAAGACGGAAGCAAGAGGCTGTGAGACTGTTGGATGTTTGGTAGTGGAGTCTGAAAGCTGATAGGAAGGAAATATTTTCTATCACACAAGGGAGTTAGGTTGCCCTGGTATCTTCTCTTATGTTTCTGAAATGTGAGAAATAGAGGGGTTTGAAAGGACAAAGCATAAGGATGTAGGTAAGATAGGAAGAAGAGCAAGTTAATTTGGGGAAAGCAGAATTTTAAATGTAGAATAATAGATGGGTACAGTTGGGGAGGGGTTTGAGTATGAAAGGGTATAGTGCAAAGCAGTATGGGAGAGAAAACGTAGATGAGAATGATGCTAACTGTTAGAAGGAAGTTGGGAAATAGGAGAATACTAACGGGAGTGTTTGATAGGAGTAAAAAAGTTGTTTGGGAAAGGTTAGGGAATGGGTGACACAAGTGAAATTTGTATGTCAGAAGTATAATGGTAGATTATGGTAGCAGACTTTCCACTTTCAGGTCAGTTATTACAGAGAGCAATCAGTTTATAGCCAGTACAAAGCAGTTAAGGAGGCAAAAGAAGAACAGATTTTAGTTCATTTACTGAAAGCAGAAATTGGGAGGCTATGGAGACAAGTAACTTTCATATACAGCGTAATCTATTAATCAAGAGAAAGGACAGGTTCCAACTTACTAAGTGCTCCTTATAGTGCAAGGACTACTCCTTTTGGGGGGGGGGGATATCGCAGCCACTTTTCAACACAGGCCAGAAACACATTTTGCTAGTTAAAGTTAATGCACAGGAAGGCTCTTCATGCTACACTTGCTTACATTCTACAATGGCAAAGTTCTCAGAGGAAATATTCAGGAGTTGGGCCTTGTCGCAGAGCTCTTGCAGTATCAGAGTAAAGACTGGATATAGTGACCACAGGCTATTGCACAATGAGAAACATCTAAGTGAAAATTTTTTAGAGTTGGGCCTTGTTGCAGAGTTCCTGCAGTATTAGGATTAGGATTGGAAGTAGTGACCAAAGGCTCTGAACTGTGAAGGAAGATGGTTATTGAGTGGAAGTGGAGACTAAAGTCATAAAATAAAATATGCTGGCAGAATATTGGAAGATCTGTAGGTTACTAAGCCTATTCATGTTTTACAGTTTGCTCTTGTACAATTAATCTTTTCTTACCCTATCCTTTGTCTTTTACATGTGTTTTGGGTATTCTTGAATCTTGTAATAACCCCCTTGTAGCATTGCCACTGTGGATATATTGCAGGATCCCTTCTACTTTCTCTGGGAAGCAACATTTTCTTGGTACCGCCCTCTTCCAACTGCCACTAGATCCCCTGTCTTTTTTATAGCCCTTTCTTCTAAATTCATAAACCAGTACCTTGAGTAAACAATGCCTAATAACATTTGCCCCTTTCCTTTAATTTCTGTTTTCTAGTGTGTGCGTGGTCAGCACATGGAGTCTTTCTTCATGTTCCACTTCCTTAATTTCCCTTACCATTTTTTGCAATTTTCTGTTGCATACCCTTTTACAATCCAATACGCCTTCCTGTAGAGGGCATTCAATTTAGAACCTCGTTTTTTTGAAGAACAATAACTGTCCAGATGGTAAGGTTGTGCCTTATTTCCATTTTCCTTCCTTAGTTCCATGCCCAGAAACGTTTGTCAAATACATTTCTTTATTTTTGCAGATGTGCTATTTCTTTCTTTTCTGGAAGATATTTCACCATCTGCTGACAACATATCATGACAGGATTAATAAATAACGCACAAAAAGGAGATATCTATCCTATATAAAGTTGCTAAATACCCCACACTATGCGCATTTATTTTTCATTGAAAATACCTGTAAGGAAAAGTATAAATTGACTCTGTGGTAGCAAGTGTTAATGCAGGGTTCTATATCTCTGCAGAGTAATGCTTCCATTTTTAAACGGGGTTGAAATAAAGGGGATAATAATACTGATGTATTAATCAGGCCAACCCACTGACATACTTCTCAACTGTACAGATTTTCGCAGAACGTCCTGATTTGTACCTCATATTTTTGGTCCATTTGTAATACAATTGTGGTTTTCTGGCAAATTAGTGGCAAGTCATAAAGTCTAACATTAGAAAATGACAGACATTTGAGTTTCAGACTTCATGCCCTTCAGAAAATGCATGCTAATGCCAAACATGTTCTACCAACTTTCTATGTTTGTAAGAGCAATATTTAAAAATTGTCCCTATTTTTGGCCCACTTTTATTTATGACTTTGTCCAGATTTCTTGCTCCAAGAGGTTGAGAGGTATGCCACTGGACACACAGTCCCTTCTCAGAAGTGAACAAGGAGCAATGTCTGGTTGCATGACTTGCTCAAGGTGACACAGTACACCAATAAGGGCTGAGGGAATCAAACCCTGTACCACAGCAACTAAAGCTCAGAGCCTTATCGTATGTATCAACTGAGAACAGATCGTGATGAAGTTGGAGGAAGGGAGAACTAAATGGCAGCTTAGGTTTTACTGACTATAGTATAAATCAGCACACCCTGCAGGAAAAGGTATAAAGTATAAGGCTGGTGTGAGCTACTAACAAAAGAAAAGATCTTGTGACACTCGAATCAGGTGAATTAAGGGGTTCATACCACGTTATCGAAAGCTGATAACATTGAATGCCACAATGTCAAACCCTATACAGTGAACGCTAAAAATAGCAAAGCTGCAGAACATCGAATTCTTTCCTAGGGAAAGAATTTGGTTGTCCGTTTCTGTGGCTTCACTATTTTTAGCACTGTGGTGGAAAGTTATAGGGGTTCAGGTAAGTGTGTGATTGTGTGGACATTAGGTTTACAGCAAGGGTTAAGTGAGTTAAGGTTAAGGCGCTGGTGAGGTGAGTGTGCAATAGTGACAGAGTTTAGGGTTAGGGGCGGGTTAAGTGAGTTAGGGTTAGGGGGCGGGTAAGGTGAGTGTGCGATAGTGACGGACCTTAAGGTTAGGGTTGGGTTAAGGTAAGTGGATAGATAGTAGTGTTTGTATAGTTTAATGTAGGGTTAGATGTATGATTTTAAGTGTAAGTGTGTGGATTGCTGTTTTTTTGGTGTGCCTGTGTTGTCTGAATGTGTTTCGGAATAGCGAATTTTTTCCCTGGGAAAAAATTCACTGTTCTGAATGTTCGATATTGTGCGCTTTAGATCATTTAGGTTCGATTAAATGATGTTCAGTTTTTTCGGCTTTCGATGACGTGATATAAACGCAAATTAAGTACATTATGAGGCAATAATATGGGGAACTGAAGCGATACTAGTTTGCATAGAAAAAGGTGCTATCTGCAGAAGTCAGGAAATTTACTATTACTTTCCACAGAATATTTTTATACCTCCACCACAGTCCTCCCGAGTTCTTCAGCAGGTGTTAAAACTGCACTGTTGAAGAGGCATAGACAGAGGATGATGTCAGCAAACAGAAAGTCATTGGTAGGTGTATGACAAGTGAAAATTAAAGGAAACCTTGTATATGTCTGGAAAAGGAAGGGAGTAACTAGTTTTGTATACATCAGTGGAATAATGGACTTCGCAAGGGCAGCTTCTTTTAGAGAGATGGTTGTACAACACAATGCTGGGGGTATAATCTCCCAAATGAATACAAGGTCAGAATTTGAAAGTTAGAATAATGGGTTTTCATATGTGTAACTCAGCACTAATTATTTTTCGCAGCTTCTTGCAGAGGTTGAAAAGTCAAACAGTGATAGAATGTACGTATGCATATGCCTATCCAGGTATAGTTTAAGGAAGACCAAAAGAGAATAACTGATTAGATTATAAAATGGGTTGGGAAATGGAACACTGGGTAGGACAAGTCATTCTTATCTACCATCATTTATTGTCTGTCTCTTGTAAATGTTTTATAGCAGGTAAATTTGTAACAATGTCTGTGATAGATCTAGGGACCAGAGTCCTGCATGAACAAAAACATGCTGCAAAACAAACAACTTAATGCAAGGAATATTCAGCAGTGCTATTTTTCACTGAAAGAAAACAAATATGTTCTAACTAATGTCAAGGGTGTTTGTAACTGGAATGTGGCTGTTTCCTCACTCTCAGGTCTAGCCAGAGCAAAATCAGTCCCAACCAAAACCTATTCGAATGAAGTGGTCACACTGTGGTACCGACCGCCTGATGTTCTTCTGGGGTCCACTGAATATTCCACACCAATAGATATGTGGTGAGTTGAAATCACTTTGGAATAATGGTAGAAGATATTTGCCATCCTTGCTTCCTTTTATAAGCTGTGATATAGCTTAATGTCAGGAATTTAAATTGCATTTTATCCATTTCTGGGTTATGAGCTGCTTAGGAACACTATATTTATTTTATATCACAGAATCATATAAATAAAGAAAGTTAAAGCCTTTTTTGTAATGCAGATAGATATAGATAGTTAATTTCTAAACATATAACCTAAATATATCTCTCCACGTCTTATCTACTGAAACGTGATTTATAAGCTTATGTCTGCAAACTCATCTAATATGCACATTATTCAAGTAGTTTGATTTGTGCATTGTTCTCAGATTACACTTCTGTATTAAATACCTTGAAATAACAGTGCAATATTAATGTTTCAAATCCAGATGATTGCAGAACACACTTCTTTTGTGCAATATTTACTTAATGTAATACTTACTACTGGTTATACATGTATTAATAAAGGTTATATATGTTGTGCACAAGTTTTATTTATTGCAGAAATGTGTTGTAGTATAATGTACTGCTTTCAGCTCTGTACAAATAATTTAACTGTTTGGGACATTAAATGTACTACTAACTTCTTGGCTGAGTCATGGATGAAAAAGGCTAATTGTGATCAGCCTATCTACACTGTTAATATATTAATAAAATTATTTACGTCACCCTAAGATAGATATATATATATATTTATGTTTACAGTTATGACCCCGGCTGCAAATTTGAAATTTTGAGAAGTTTATATAACATAGTTCTCATGAAGTGTGCTTTCTAAATTAATTTTTTATCTGAGATTTCAATAAGCTGTTCAGCTGAGTGTTTTTAATATCAGTATATCTTAGACATGATTGTGTGAAGCAGCTGTAATGACTGGGATTTAAACCTAGTCATGTAGAACTACAACTCAGTGTTCACAAAAATAATCCATGGTCAATGTTTTTCAGTTATTATCCAAGCATACCTCTCAACTGTACAGATTTTTGCAGAATGTCCAGATTTTTGCCTCTGATTTTTGGTCTGTTCCTCATATAATGTATGATTTTCTGGCAAATTACTGGGAGGATCTGAGGACTGAAGTCACTAAATAATGATACACATTTGTATTTCAGACCTCATATACTTCAGAAAAGTGCATGGTAAGACAAGTCCTGTTATTCTAGCAACTTTTTAAGTTTATAAGAGTAATATTTAAAATCTGTCCCAAACTTTAGGCCTTTGTCCCCCATTCTGTTAGGCTTTGTCCAGATTTTTTGCACTTAGATGTTGAGAGGTATGTATCCAAGCAATTACTGCAAATACACAGTGGTGCTGTTAATGCATTGTTTTGAGTGTTTTGGCATCCCTTGTTGGAAGCATCTAATTCACTGAGTTATCACCTACAGAACTGCAACTGATGAGTGGAAGGGTATTTTTCTAACCGCTATGCTTCTCCCACCTGGTAGCAAATGTTATTCTGTATCATGAGTGTGTGACATACATCTGCGCTGGTGATACATCTGTTGAAAAATAGTGATACGCTGTCATACAAGTACGTTATGCACTTTCATCATAATGACCTACATCAGTGGTACTGATAAGGGAAAAGGCATGTGCCATTCCCCACTGTGTGAATTTCATTCTCTGGAATGACTCTGACATACAGCAGTTCTGTTGATGTATCTGCTGTCCAAATACAGTACACAATGACAGATGCATGTGCTACATGGGCATCATTATAACCCACAACAGTGCCTCTGATGTGAGGAAGGGCATCTTTTTTACAGTTGTAATCCACCCCCTCCATGGGGGTGCATACTGTGTTGTGGTCCTGTGCTACCTTGCGACATTGTCATGAGAGGTAGGCCAGCTGTGTAATAGTTGTGGCATTACATGGTGTATCACGTAATGCTCTGTCACATTTGTGATGTATAAAAGAACCATGAATGACAAAACATGTTTCTGAAACTGCTACTCCTTAATGATATCGTTGTGTTCTGTGGCTCAATTCATATCAGTCCCAGCAACATGGTAAAAAAACAAGGCAACTGCTGACAGCACTATTTTTCATGGGTGATGGTTTAAATGATAATTTAGTACCATTATGGTCATCAGTTGATGAGTCTTGTAAATATCCAGCAAAATAGTGTATAGCCTGCCTTAATGAAAAAAAATCTGATTTGCACAAGTCGTACAACTCTTTGTTTCTGTGGAGGAAAGCTCCCCCTAACCATGATGGAAGAGGTAGCCTCTCTATACCCATTTTAAATTACTAGGTTTACTGCACTTCTGGGTAAGGAAAACATTCCTATCCTCCACACATAATGACTACACAATTAAAGATTACCTTCTTTGTGCCTTAATGCACAAGTGACAGCAACACAGCTCACAAGTTCCTGGGACACCATCTGTCTGACAACTTTGTAGGACCTCTGTACAATCTGCAGTTATCTGTTCTGATTCTGACTTGCAGACATGGAGGTGATAAGGGCAGAATGTCAAGCAGGGAGCTTCATTATTTGTAACTTAAGGTATAACACTAGTTGCATTCTGACCTGCAGCAAGAGTGATAATGCAGGACCAGAACATTGCTACTCTACCATGGCAGCATGTAGTGTCCTGATGCCTTTCTTCCTTAGTAATGCCACTAGTAAGGGACAGGGCATCTGTACAGCATCTGTGTTCCTTCATGACAGGGGCATATTGTTATGGTACTGTACTGTTCCTCACTCTCTGACAGCTGTGTTTACCATATTGGTGGTAGTATGTAGTGCTGTGAAACATGTGAACCTAAAGCAGTGTTAATAATGGGTAGGATACCATTTTGTTTGTGGTGCTCTGCCTGATGTAGGTGATAGGGACACCATTTTGTTTGTGGTGTTCTGCCTGATGTAAGTGATAGGGACATCATTTTGTTTGTGGTGTTCTGCCTGATGTAAGTGATAGGGACACCATTTTGTTTGTGGTGTTCTGCCTGATGTAAGTGATAGGGACATCATTTTGTTTGTGGTGTTCTGCCTGATGTAAGTGATAGGGACACCATTTTGTTTGTGGTGTTCTGCCTGATGTAAGTGATACGGACACCATTTTGTTTGAGGTGTTCTGCCTGATGTAAGTGATAGGGACACCATTTTGTTTGTGGTGTTCTGCCTGATGTAAGTGATAGGGACACCATTTTGTTTGTGGTGTTCTGCCTGGTGTAAGTGATAGGGACACCATTTTGTTTGTGGTGTTCTGCCTGATGTAAGTGATAGGGACACCATTTTGTTTTTGGTGCTCTGCCTGATGTGATAGGGACACCATTTTGTTTGTGGTGTTCTGCCTGATGTAAGTGATAGGGACTAAGAAAAATACACTTTATAATAGCAAAGCTTTCAGATAAAATCCTTCCTCAATACTAATACAAACAAATCTAAAAACCAAATGGTTTAAATACAGGTCACTGAAGTCACATGACCAGCAGTCCAAAAATCATGTGACCACAAGTATATAAAACAAATCATTAAAATTAGAAAAATTAGAAAAAACATAACATTATCGCAACCTAGTATGTTGCAATTTAACAAGAACAGGTTTCAAGGTAATCATATTATTTAAACTTGGAAAATGGTCAGAGTTCAACCTAAGAATTCTTAGGTTGAACTCTGACCATTTTCCAGGTTTAAATAATATGATTACCTTGAAACCTGTTCTTGTTAAATTGCAACATACTAGGTTGCGATAATGTTGTGTTTTTTCTAATGTTTTTTCAAATTTTTCTAATTTTAATGATTTGTTTTATATACTTGTGGTAACATGATTTTTGGACTGCTGGTCATGTGACTTCAGTGACCTGTATTTAAACCATTTGGTTTTTAGATTTGTTTGTATTAGTATTGAGGAATGATTTTATCTGAAAGCTTTGCTATTATAAAGTGTGTTTTTCTCAGTTTTGGTTGTTGTTCATATTTCCTTGCAGCTTGTTCTTTTGTAAGTGATAGGGACACCATTTTGTTTGTGGTGTTCTGCCTGATGTAAGTGATAGGGACACCATTTTGTTTTTGGTGCTTTACCTGATGTAAGTGATAGGGACACCATTTTGTTTTTGGTGCTCTGCCTGATGTAAGTGATAGGGACACCATTTTGTTTTTGGTGCTCTGCCTGATGTAAGTGATAGGGACACAATTTTGTTTGTGGTGTTCTGCCTGATGTAAGTGATAGGGACACCCTTTTGTTTGTGGTGTTCTGCCTGATGTAAGTGATAGGGACACCATTTTGTTTTTGGTGCTCTGCCTGATGTAAGTGATAGCTTTATTGCATTTCACTGATACAATCTGCAGTTTGTGATACTGTTCCTTTCTGTGGCAATATCAGTCATATCAGGCAAAGCTACGGTTTGATAGCTGCTCAGTTCTTTAACCGAATATCATGTTTTTATGCATTTGTGGCTTACTGTCATCACTCATGATGGCAGGATGCTCTTTGTGGCTGATGTGGTACTTTCTGATGTTCTCATGATGTGTTGTATCATCATCATCATCATTGTGGCGGTGTTACTAGTGACATGCAGAGCAGTAAACATGATTTGATGGCTACACCTCTGTGATGCCCAGCAGTGTAAGTTGCACAAAGATGCACCGTTTCTCATGCCGCTTCTCTGCCCTGATGCTGACTAAAGATCATCATTCTGACCCAGAGGTATGCTGCTGCTCATAACAGCGCAGATTATCTTAGGACAGCGGCTGTGTTCACAAAGTATGTCATAAAGTGCTCTGGAGTAATTCAGACATGGCAGTTATAAAACTTGGGCAGGAAAGCAATAACAGTACCTTTCTCACTGAAGGTGTAGCATGTGGCTTGCAGACAATACTCTGATTAATGCCAGCACCCTTAATAGGCAGTCATCTGACAACCGACCTACCTCCAGGTGATTAAAGAGCAAGTCTTCTTTTGACTGTTGTACTGTCGCTTTCTTTTGCATATAGCATGGCATTATCCTGAGGTGTACCATGTTACTGATGGGGCCAGAACCTCTGCCTGACACCTAGGTTACTCGCTGGGGGGCATGTACGCCACTACTGATCTGCTCTATGGTTATGTGTAGCATATGTCCAGTGATTGTTTTTTCATAGCAGCATATGTTCTCTGCCACCAATTCAACTTTACTGTATTGACACTGATAGCAGCATGACTGACTGAAAGGTCTGCTACTGCCTGATGCTGTTATGTATTATTTTTGGAGCTCCTCTTCAACTTCTCTGAGTCAGTTTGCTAAAGTTTTATTTGATAAACTATCCAAAAGTGTGTTTCAGTCTCCTCCCTGGGAAAAGTTCAAGGAATACAATATATTATCACTGTATCGCCTTTAATAATATAAAATTTAGCATTTTCATCTTGTTAAATACAAAGGTTCATCAGAACAAGGTGGAACAAACACACCCTCCCTTAAAAACATTAGTTGACCAATCGAGTTCCTAACCTCCATTACCTATAAAAATGTAAAGTCATATTACACCATTAATTTTAAAACATAAGTGAATTAATACAAATATTATTATGTTGTAGAAAATCAGAACTTTATCTAGAAACATTATTGTGAATACTCTATCAGTCTGAAAAAGTCATTCACACAAACCTTAATTGATTTAATGACAGAAGATGAAAAACCTATGAGAAACTGATGGCACTGTATACAAAATAATATTATAAAACAAGAGTTATTCATTATCCCCACATAGGTTCATAGATTAGTACTAGGCTAACTGCCCTTGCGAGCCATTTTAAGCCTAGCCAATTATCCCTTGTGAGACTCAAACCCGGTACCTTGTGTTTGTAAGGCAAACACCTTAACCATTAGGCCACCCTCCTAACCCAATTAAAAAGATATCCATCTCACAGCTTTGCTGCTCTCGTTTTCAAGATGGGGTAATAGAGATATGCTCATTCAATCCTGGGGGAACAGTGGCATTCGATCTAAGTTGCCAAAACAGTTCTCTGTATTCCAGTTTTGTCTACCAGTCACTTCCCTGGGGCATTTATTATTTTTCTTTATAATACAAAACTTGAATTTTTCAAAAACCACACAACTCTCACTGTGTTTAAACAGGGCATTATTAATGCATCTTGTAGAGTCATATATGTGTTTACATATTCTCCTTTTAAACATACTTTGAATTCGAGTACAAATTTTTTATATTTTTATTCATCATTTTGACAGAAAACATATTAGCTTTTTGGACACCCATGTCTCCACTCGCCATGGAGGGTTCAGTTCGAACATCTTTAGGAAGCCAACTTTTAGCAATGCCTATTTACATTTTCCCAGCTTTCATCCCCTTAAATGTAAAAAAAAAAAAAAAAAAGTTTGATTAAGGGGCAATGTATTAGGCTTGCCCTTGTAATATCAGACAAAGAAGTTTTGGTTCAGTAGATCAACAAACTGAAGTCAGTGTTTTTAGAGAGAGGTTACCCATGAAACCTACTGATGCAATCTGTCAGGACATTGTGTGTAAATAAGGTAATCAGTATAAACCCCTATTAGGCAATAAAGAATTTCTTACACACAACTGCCAAAATCAAACCCCTAACGCAAATTACGAAAGGGCTGTAGTTATCCAACACAATTCAGGGTCAGAAGACCTTAGGAAGATTATTCATAGGAACTGGAGCATATTTAGAACTGACAGCAACATTTTCTAAAATGTGGATGAGCAGTCATGTTTTATATTTGACACCCCAGAACTTGAAAGGGATGTTAGAGAACAACTTTGACAAAGACCACGCCAACACAGACAAAGGCAGAGGGATCAGACAATGTGGACATTGTAAATTCTATCCCTATATTTTTCAGGGAGAAACATTAATATAGGACAAGCTTTTTAGGTACTGTAGTAAAACTACAAGATAAGAGCCGTCAGTCCAAGGGTATAGTTTATATGGCAGAGTGTTCCACCTGTCCCAGTCTTTTACATTGGAAAAAGAGAAAGGATGTTTAAAGGGAGAATATACGAACAGATCTGACATCTCTAAAAGATGTGTCAATAATGCTCTGTTTAAACATAATGAGGAATGTGAAGTTTTTGAAAAACTCAAGTTTTGTATTCTAGAGAAAATTAGTAAATACTCCAGGGGAGGCGATTGGGAGACAAAATTGGAATGTAAGGAACTGTTTTGGCAACTCAGATTAAATGCAACAGTCCCCCGAAGATTAAATGAGCATGTCTCTATTGCCACTTTTTATATCCTCTGTGCTCTTTCTCCAAGTTAGAGTGAAAATAATGAAGTAAGAAAAATGTTGGTTTGAAGCCCCCACAAATGGGAGGTGAAGAAGCTTGCTTGTTTTACTTAGTAGGTGTTTAGATTGCTCAAGATATTATTCACTTTCAGGTACACTTGCTTGCATGTTTCATATAGTTAACAAAATAGTTTTAAGGCAGTAGGCCAGAGCAGGTGTGTTTAGGAGTTTTTTGCTTCAAACCTTTACAGCAGAAGCTGTCCTACAACCACTCTGGCTTATGGTAGTGCAGCTGATAACAGGCAGAATGCCTGTCTGAGAGCTGCACTACTGCTGAAATGGCAGTGCAGCTGATAATGGGCAGAGTGCCTGTCTGAGAGCTGCAGTACTGATGAAATGGCAGTGCAGCTGATAATGGGCAGAGTGCCTGTCTGAGAGCTGCAGTACTGATGAAATGGCAGTGCAGCTGATAATGGGCAGAGTGTCTGTCTGAGAGCTGCAGTACTGCTGAAATGGCAGTGCAGCTGATAACGGGCAGAGTGCCTGTCTGAGAGCTGCACTACTGCTGAAATGGCAGTGCAGCTGATAATGGGCAGAGTGTATGTCTGAGAGCTGCACTACTACTGAAATGGCAGTGCAGCTGATAATGGGCAGAGTGCCTGTCTGAGAGCTGCACTATTGCTGAAATGGCAGTGCAGCTGATAACGGGCAGAGTGCCTGTCTGAGAGCTGCACTATTGCTGAAATGGCAGTGCAGCTGATAACGGGCAGAGTGCCTGACTGAGAGTTGCACTACTGTTGAAATGGCAGTGCAGCTGATAACCGGCAGTGTGCCTGTCTGAGAGCTACAATACTGTTGAAATGGCAGTGCAGCTGATAACGGGCAGAGTGCCTGTCTGAGAATTGCAGTACTGCTGAAATGGCAGTGCAGCTGATAACTGGCAGAGTGCCTGTCTGAGAGCTGCAGTACTGCTTAATAGCTGCATGCAGTAAGGTTTCCCTCCTGTTGATGAGTGTAAACTGGATAAGATTTTAACTTAACACTTCCGCAAATCACTACTAGTTTATTAACACTGCAAATCACCGCTGTTTTGTTGATGTATATACAATGATTCATAGTTGTATGAGGATTTAGTGTTTCCCTACATTTCTTTTTTGCATGTGGTTGAGGCTTTGATTAGTTTGTTTCATGCAGTTGAATCTTTGATTAAAAAATGCCCTCATACCTTCAGTAAAGCGGATATCCCTGTAAATTATAATACTGATAGCGCACTCCTAAAAGTAGACCTAGTAGTGAGGGGCCTAGGAACACAGATAGTAAAACAAACCTTGACCACCAGGTAGCAACAGTACTGAAGAAATCTGTCTGTATGGCTCAACTTATAAGTAAAAGCAATAGTATCAAGATTAAAGGAAGTCCTAGTGCCATTGTACTCGGCCCTCACCAGGCCCATAATAGAGTATAATGCTCCCTTCTGCATGTACCTAACCAGGCACTTATACCAATTGTAGCAGCCTCAGAGGTTTCTCATTAAAAAAAAATACAAAGCATAAGACACATGCCTTATGGAAACCGACTAAAGGCCCTATCCCTTTACTCCATCTCATATCGTTTGAGACGGGTCTTATGCCTGACCTACAAGGCATTTCTGATCCAGCCCTGATGAAAATGTTACATATTCACAAGAAAATTATACAAGAGTTACACTTTCTATGGACCTGAACCATATTTATTAACTTGTTGTAGAGACAGATTCGTATTACCAAAGGCTACCTCATCTACAGAATAAACTTCCCATCTTCGTAAAACAAAGCCTGTCCCTCACTGTCTTCAAAAAGAATTTGGATAAATGGATGGAGAACCATAAGTTCACTCATGGGGTACTACCATGTCACTTATGGACAGAGGCAGTCTGTAAACTGAATCAGGGCTACAACACCCAAAGACCCACTTCCCTGATACTACCCCACCCCATATGTGGGGAATTAAGATATAATATTGTCATATCCTGGGTATTATTGTTTAGGATTGTAAAGGCTCTTGTGCCTTTAGCCTAGTAATCACCTATGAAACTACAACGTGGACACATCCAGAAGTAGTGAATATATTACACTTAAGCAAAAACAGATACCCTCTGATAGTTGTTTTACCTTCTATAGTGAAATTCAATGCACTTGGTCCATTTATTTTGAAGCCAGCACCACTGATGACAGAGTAGAGTATCTCCATCAGAGCGGAACTGTCTTTATAGCAACGTACAGTGGTTTGGAGTCGTACTGTCCTCCAAATATATCATTAATGATCAGCAAGTAATCTAGCTTAAAGCACTTCTTCTCTCTGGTGCACATACTTTTTATTTGCATTTGCTCATCAAATAGGTGAGCTGCTCCAAATGCCATTTTCAACTATGACTCTAGCCAGAGGCAATATAACAATCTTTAATTTTAAATAAAAAAAGCTCAGCAATTTGCCATCACATTAGGTTGTTAATGTGCATAATACAGGTGAGAAAAATTTACAATTACCTTAACTGACTAGTGTTATGCAGCTGTTTGCTATAGTTTAAATATTGCCAGTCATTAACAAGTTTTAGAAACTGAAGTATAAGGGATTTGGATTTGTCTTGTTAGGCCATTGAGGTGAGTTTGTAAGCAGAATGTTAAGTGTAGATTTATTCAGTATTAGTAGTATTGGTTTATGCCAATGTTACATTGGCATGCACATTTTTTAGGTGGGGTGGCAGTGCAATTGTATTATTTTTAATGGAAAACTGTTTCATGCACCAAGTGCTGGTTAAATTTAGTAAATTTAGATGTTCAGAATGCAGGGAATATAATAGGGATGCGTTGAAAATGTTATTTTGAATGGGGGTATGGACTTAAGTTAATTAATTAATAAGTGACCTGAGTACTGTCCTGTCAACCTTCTAATCTACATAAATGCATTTGAAGGTAGGTAAAGCAGCTCCCTGACTGCCTAAAGATGGCATGTATTGTTCTAGCTCTATTCTAGTCTGTAGAAGTAACATTAAAAAGTGTCACAGTATCCCTCTATGTATTACATTGTTTTCAAATTATGACATATGCTGCTTTGGCATACTTTTTATGAGCAGTGCATCTGTATGACATATTTGCTTTATGATGAACATACCATATGGTGTTATGCCGTAATTCAACTTTATACTAATGTATTTCATAACTGGTAGATGGGTTTTTGGATATCTGTGTAATCCACGATGATGGCATGATCCCATTCTTGTCTATTCCAATAAAACCAATTTGAGGCAGACACAGTTTATGATATTATATAGCTCCCTTTTGTTAGTCTGTTAGAACAGACACTCGAGCGACAGCTGTGCTAATCCTGAAGACTTATGGGGCAGTAGAGTTTGCCTGTTAGCTGTGCTACCTCCTGTTAATTGGAGTGAGTTGTGTAAGGAAATTAATGTGGTGCACAGTACAGCAACAGAAATACTAAAGCTTAACATGTTACAACATTCAGTAGTGCAGGGTAACTGTATGTAGTTTTCTATGTTTACGTACCATGCCCTCAATAAGGTGGTACCCTACATGCCAATTGGTGGTGGTTGACACCAAAGCCCTTTGCTAGGGCCATATAGTTGAAGAAGCCACTTTAAACAAATGACCAATGGTTGAAATCCCATCATATCTGTATATTTTGTAAATAGTATCACTTGCGTTTGTAATTGTAAATAATAATGAAATGGTAATGCTTCGATTTTTTTCTGTCCTGTGTACAACTTCTGTGTATTCTTTAGTCTGTGTATAAGTTTGTTTGTGTCCTGCATTATGGTACCTAGGTTGTGTCTGAAAAGGGTCTGTCAACCAGTCCATTTACCCAGTTATGAAACTGAAATAAATAAGAAAAACTGGAAACTTGCTTTTGACAAACTAAGGTACACTTTCCATGGGCTCACCTGTTTCTACACATTCTGTGTTCCTTCACGTAGAATCAGTCTGATAATTATTGCATGTTTTTTTACATCACAAACCACAACGTTTATTCACATAGACACAGCACCAGCAACCACAATGTAAGATTTAACACTGGCATACAACCTGTACGTTTTTGTCAAAAAACTTCATCAGATAGCTATGAATGTTACACTGCTACCCTTATATAACCTTGCCAATAACCTAATTAGTGCAATTAAACCTCTGTTAACTGACCAAATAGATGTAAAGTTAAAGTACATATTTTGCTGGCTTAAACTCACACTAAACATGTTCTAAAATCATTCTTATTTAAAATTCCTAAACATTATAACCATAATTTGTTAAAACACATATCAAAACAAATATTAAAACAATATTGTGCATTCATTGCAAATATTCCATACTAAAAATGTATATAAAAAGATGTTAAAAAATTAATACAAATTAAAATGTGTATAAAGAATAAAAATGTTTGATAGGTGTGGTTCTGATATTCTACATGCCATTATTAAGCAGAATGAGAGGGTTAAGGAGGTACTATGACAGAATAAATAATGTAAACTCCTGCTTGGTTAATGACCTCATGTTTTCTGTGGATCAAGAAAAGAAAAAATATTTTGATCTCAGAATGTAGACTGATGAAAAATTAAATGGGATTTTAAACAGAAAGAAAAGAAAATTAGATAGGGATATGTATGAGTATGCACAGAAAATTCAGTATCCAAAACCAAAAGGTTATACAAATTTTGATAAAGGGGAGGGGGGGTATCTTTTAGACATAATAAAGGTAGACAATTGTTAATAGAATGAATAATGATCATAGATATCATGGTAGTGATGAAAATCGTGAGGTTATTAATGAGGGGTTGCAAAGACCTGGTGATATGAATGACCCTTTAGAGTATCCCCCTCCTCTGGAGGTCGGAGAGACTGAAAAATAAACTGCCAACAGACTACAGTCAGGGCAACTGGAGGTGGTGGAACAACAAGGGAATGAGATTGGGTACTAAATGCATTTAACTTTATTTCATATAAACAGCGAAATTAATCCCCTGATGAACAGGATTCTATTGAAGGTGAAGGTCCCAGGTTTACACGACATGGACATACTATCTTTAATTATAGCAGTTTAACTGTTACAAACGTATTTTTTGATTTATTTGCTAAAGGTTTCAAGTTTTTAACCCAAGAAAAAAAAGTGAGATAAGTACATTATTAATAGATTTAAAAATGTTTGTCCGTAAGAAAAATTTTGAACTTTTAATGAGTGGACATGTAGATATGGGTAGTAATTTAAGAAGGAAAAGTATATGGAATCCCCCACTACGTCCACAGTTAAAAAAATTCAAAAATGCTGTGGAAAGAGAATTAAGGGAGAACATTTCTAAAAACAAAGTATGTTCTAACCTGACAGTAGAGGAAAGGTCCCTATTGGAGTCTGTTAGATCGAATAGGTTTGTTAGAGTTATAAAACTGGATTGGGGGGGGTGTACTTATGAACTGTATTATGTATGAAGGTAAAAGGATGGATTTATTACTTGATGACAGTAATTACACTAAGGTATCGATAAATGAGATACATATTGTGTATATGGAAATATATTTAGCCCTTAATTATTTGGTGCTTGAAGTATTTATTGATGCAGAAACCTTCAGATTTCTACATAATAAAGAACCTAGGGTCCCATCTATATTTGGGATCCCAAAGGTCCATAAGTACATAGATAACCCACCACTTAGGCCAGTCGGGGCTGCTAGGCAATCAGTTATGGCACCTATAGCCAAATACATGTTTTTTAAACTAAAGAATATGTCCACAGGGGCAACTAATGTTTTAAAGGACTCTCAGGACTTTTTAAGGAGTGTTAAGAATAACTTGAGCACAAATAACATTATTTTCATCACCATCGACATGATTGATCTCTTTACCTCGATTCCACATAAGGAAGGTTTAGATTTTTTTGAAGAAATTCTAAGAAAGGTTAAAAAATTTACTGAGAAAGAAGTTTGTGTTTTTTGTATTAATGGAAATGGTTCTTAACAATAACTTTCTATATTTTGAGGGCAAATTTTTCCGCCAAACTAAGGAAGTTGCCATGGGAGCTATATGTGCCCCTACATATGCCAACTTGGTTCACACATGGTGGGAGGAGAGATTTGTGTTCAAGTCTAGATTTAAAGAATGTTGGGTGCTTTACAAATGTTGTAAACAACAAAAAAGCGAGCTGGAACACGATAAGAGCAGGCTAAAAACTGAAAATGTTTAATAAAATCCAAGTAAAAGTAAGCGCTTTCGGCAGAAACAGTGTTCTGCCTTCATCAGACAAACATAAATCATTCAAATGACACCTCTTTTAAATAGATTTCAAATAATTTGACAAATCAAGAGCGAGTGCATTTTTCAATTAAGAAAAAACCATGGGAACCTTAAAACAGCGATATGCTTTACATTATTAAATACTAGTCATTGTTTTGTAGTAAACATGATAAAGCATAGCAAATGAAGTTTGCTAAATGTAATAACCTTCAAGCAGTATATGCAAGTAAATTGTGCTTTGCTTAAAAATTAGTATCAATGTGTTACCAGCAGCCTAGGTAAAAGAAAAAATATATATGTGTATATTTGTGTATATACAAGTGAAATATTTGTCTCATTGAACAAATTTAAATAAATCAAGAAGTAAAATTACTCTCTATAAAATCAGAACAATCCATTATTATACTAATAAATAAATAAACAAATAAACAATTACATTAATGAAGTTTAAGCTAATAAAAAACTCCAGTAGATAATTCAACTGCACACAGGGACTAGAAATAACTAGGATGTCACCACATGTGCTGTACCCAAATCTAAGGGACATCGCAAACAACTCTAATAGTCACAAAACAAGAGATAATAGTACATAAAGCATAAGCATCAACGATAGTTGAAAGGTATTACCTATTATAAGAGAGCCATCTCAAAACACACTTAATAGAAAGGGCATCATTAATACCAGGGGTAATGTGTGCTCTTGTACGAATCTGCCATAGTAATTCATCTATTTCGAGACGAATTTGCCAAGGGTCACCTCTGATGTCTGGAATAATCTGCTGTAAAATAATAAAACTAAAACGGTGGTCATTGTGTTCCATAATATGCCTAGCTAAGGCATTAGTGTGGTCTTGCTTAGCAATGGCATAAATATGTTCATATATTCTAGTTTTTAACTTGCGTTCCGTTTTCCCAATGTAGAACGCATTGCAGAAATTACACAATGCTGCATAAATGACCAATTTAGTTTCACAATTATAGTGGTCCTTGACTTTATATTCTTTACCATTAATAGAAAAATGTGTTGCCACCTTAATGTGTCTACATTGGGCACAAAAGCCACATTTAAACATCCCTGATGGTCGATTTTGTGCCCTTTTTGGCTTGTTCTTCTCCAAAATTGCTTTTAAATTATAGCCTCTCCTATAAGTGATTTTAGGCCTATCACCTAATACATTAAGAAGAGTTCCTTCACTTTTTATTATGTCCCAGTTTTTATTAATAATCCCCTTGATTAATTGATAATCCAAGGAGAAGGTATACAAAAAACTAGTACAATATGTGTTGCTACTCTGCTTATTTGTCCTAAAATTTGGACTAATAGTAGAACTAACTTCTTCGTGATTATCAGGGTTATTATTGTTATAATGGCCAGTTAGAAGGGGAAAAAATACCCTTCCTCTCGTTTACGTGATACCTCCAAAATAATACTAGTTAACAAGTTGATTGGGTACCCCCTAGATTCAAACATACTCATTAACTTGTTACATTCACTGTTAAAATCTGTATCATCTGTTACCATACGTGCTGCCCTGACAATCTGACCTTTTACCACAGATCTTTTTGGGTGGTATGGGTGGTTACTGGAAAAGTGCAACAGAGAGTTAGAATATGTGGGTTTTCTGTATATGACACTTTTGAACCTATGATTAATTGTGTCCTTAATAAGGAGAATGTCCAAATAGTTGATCTTAGTGTCATCCACTGTGTAAGTGAATTCTAAAAGTCAGTCATACTAGTAATCCTTTCCAGAAAGGAAGGTATGAGATCTTTGTTTCCTTCCCAAATACAAAATATGTCATCCTGGTACCTAGTGTACCAGGTGACATATTGTTGAAATAAGTCATCTTCAAATAGAAGTGTGGACTCCCAATTCGCCATTACAGCATTAGCAAATGTACCGCGAACCATAACCACCCTGAGGTTTGCAAATAGAAGTTGTTCTCAAAAGTGAAGTAATTATTCGTTAAAACTGTCTCAAGGAGGGTTAAAGTGACATAAATAGTGTCATCTTGAACTTTTTTTTGCTGATAAATACTCCCTAACCCAAGCTAAACCAATAGTTTGGGGAATGACAGTATAAAGGTCCTTGACGTCGATAGTCAAGAACACTGCCTGAGGATTGTACGTTAGTTTGTTAATATTTTCCAAAAAGGACCAGGAATCTTTACATATATGCACCTCCTTATCAATAAGGGGTTTGATAATGTTGTCAATAAATTTAGCACATGGGTAAGTGATAGACCCCCTCCCGTCAACTATGGGGGGAAAGGGGGTGGAAAGGGGGTGCATTCAAATGTTTATGAAGTTTGGGGGTCCCAAAGAAAACGGGGATCCTTGGAGCTGCTATGTTAATGGGGATGCCTATAGATATCTTAACATAGCAGCTCCAAGGATCCCCGTTTTCTTTGGGACCCCCAAACTTCATAAACGTTTGAATGCACCCCCTTTCCGCCCTATAGTTGACGGGAGGGGGTCTATCACTTACCCATGTGCTAAATTTATTGACAACATTATCAAACCCCTTATTGATAAGGAGGTGCATATATGTAAAGATTCCCGGTCCTTTTTGGAAAATATTAACAAACTAATGTACAATCCCCAGGCAGTGTTCTTGACTATCGACGTCAAGGACCTTTATACTGTCATTCCCCAAACTATTGGTTTAGCTTGGGTTAGGGAGTATTTATCAGCAAAAAAAGTTAAAGATGACACTATTTATGTCACTTTAACCCTCCTTGAGACAGTTTTAACGAATAATTACTTCACTTTTGAGAACAACTTCTATTTGCAAACCTCAGGGGTGGCCATGGGTTCGCTTTGTGTACATTTGCTAATGCTGTAATGGTGAATTGGGAGTCCACACTTCTATTTAAAGATGACTTATTTCAACAATATGTCACCTGGTACACTAGGTACCAGGATGACATATTTTGTATTTGGGAAGGAAACAAAGATCTCATACCTTCCTTTCTGGAAAGGATTACTAGTATGACTGACTTTTAGAATTCACTTACACAGTGGATGACACTAAGATCAACTATTTGGACATTCTCCTTATTAAGGACACAATTAATCATAGGTTCAAAAGTGTCATATACAGAAAACCCACATATTCTAACTCTCTGTTGCACTTTTCCAGTAACCACCCATACCACCAAAAAAGATCTGTGGTAAACGGTCAGATTGTCAGGGCAGCACGTATGGTAACAGATGATACAGATTTTAACAGTGAATGTAACAAGTTAATGAGTATGTTTGAATCTAGGGGGTACCCAATCAACTTGTTAACTAGTATTATTTTGGAGGTATCACGTAAACGCGAGGAAGGGTATTTTTTTCCCCTTCTAACTGGCCATTATAACAATAATAACCCTGATAATCACGAAGAAGTTAGTTCTACTATTAGTCCAAATTTTAGGACAAATAAGCAGAGTAGCAACACGTATTGTACTAGTTTTTTGTATACCTTCTCCTTGGATTATCAATTAATCAAGGGGATTATTAATAAAAACTGGGACATAATAAAAAGTGAAGGAACTCTTCTTAATGTATTAGGTGATAGGCCTAAAATCACTTATAGGAGAGGCTATAATTTAAAAGCAATTTTGGAGAAGAACAAGCCAAAAGGGCACAAAATCGACCATCAGGGATGTTTAAATGTGGCTTTTGTGCCCAATGTAGACACATTAAGGTGGCAACACATTTTTCTATTAATGGTAAAGAATATAAAGTCAAGGACCACTATAATTGTGAAACTAAATTGGTCATTTATGCAGCATTGTGTAATTTTTGCAATGCGTTCTACATTGGGAAAACGGAACGCAAGTTAAAAACTAGAATATATGAACATATTTATGCCATTGCTAAGCAAGACCACACTAATGCCTTAGCTAGGCATATTATGGAACACAATGACCACCGTTTTAGTTTTATTATTTTACAGCAGATTATTCCAGACATCAGAGGTGGCCCTTGGCAAATTCGTCTCGAAATAGACGAATTACTATGGCAGATTCGTACAAGAGCACACATTACCCCTGGTATTAATGATGCCCTTTCTATTAAGTGTGTTTTGAGATTTATAATAGGTAATACCTTTCAACTATCGTTGATGCTTATGCTTTTATGTACTATTATCTCTTGTTTTGTGACTATTAGAGTTGTTTGCGATGTCCCTTAGATTTGGGTACAGCACATGTGGTGACATCCTAGTTATTTCTAGTCCCTGTGTGCAGTTGAATTATCTACTGGAGTTTTTTATTAGCTTAAACTTCATTAATGTAATCGTTTATTTGTTTATTTATTTATTAGTATAATAATGGATTTTTCTGATTTTATAGAGAGTAATTTTACTTCTTGATTTATTTAAATTTGTTCAATGAGACAAATATTTCACTTGTATATACACAAATATACACATATATATTTTTTCTTTTACCTAGGCTGCTGGTAACATTGATACTAATTTTTAAGCAAAGCACAATTTACTTGCATATACTGCTTGAAGGTTATTACATTTAGCAAACTTCATTTGCTATGCTTTATCATGTTTACTACAAAACAATGACTAGTATTTAATAATGTAAAGCATATCGCTGTTTTAAGGTTCCCATGGTTTTTTCTTAATTGAAAAATGCACTCGCTCTTGATTTGTCAAATTATTTGAAATCTATTTAAAAGAGGTGTCATTTGAATGATTTATGTTTGTCTGATGAAGGCAGAACACTGTTTCTGCCGAAAGCGCTTACTTTTACTTGGATTTTAGTAAACATTTTCAGTTTTTAGCCTGCTCTTATCGTGTTCCAGCTCGCTTTTTTGTTGTTTACTGGGTTTGCGAGTTTTTAAGTTGTGTATTGCTTTACAAATGTTTCTTGGATGATATTTATCATTTTTGGGTAGAAAGTGAAGAAGGATTTATAGAATTTTTCGACTACATATCGAATAGTACTGACTTTCTGAAATTCACTTACAAATTGGATATGAAAGTATTGATCATCTTGATGTTGCCATTATGAAGGACGATAATGAGTTTGTATCTACGGTCCAGAGGAAAGACAATATCGTAACTCATTTTTACATTTTCAAAGCGCCCATTCATTTTCCTAAAATGAAAGTATTGTAAAGGGCCAGTACATTCGGGGAAGTAGGATGACGTCCGATGAGAATGATTTTATTAATGAAAGTGCTTTGTTAAAAATCTATGTTTTTAGAAAAAGGGTACCCTGAGACACTTATAAAGGAAATACAGGATGACGTATTTCAACACAGAAAGGGTAGCTTTGCGCCTATTTTAGGTATGGGTGATATGGTACTGGTGGAAGACAAAGTTAATAATACGTTGGATATGAAATGCTTTTATTTTGGATTATAATGGGGATTCTAATATTATTAGGGACTCTGTTAAGGAAGAATGGGACAGATTTTCTACATTTTTGAACTTGAATCTTAAGTTTGACATGCCCTTAAAGTTCATTTTTAGGGGGGGGGGGGTAAATGTAGTAAGGACCTTTTGGAAAACAAATGTACTAATACAAGAAAAAAGAAAGTATGCACTTATAAATGTGGAGCTTATCAACAATGTCCCTTCATATCCAACACTTCTGAGATATATATTAGTAGTAGGAATAAGTATATAAAATCTAAATCCTACTATAATTGTGATACTAAAGGGCTTGTATATATTGCAGTGTGTGTGGGAAATTTGAGACTTTCTACGTAGGCAAGGTGGAAAGATGTTTGAGGAAAAGGATATAGGAACATGCCTACAACACTAGGAAGTGTAATTTGAGAAATGCACTTTATAAGCACGCGCACATGTGAATTTGCCACATTTTCTATTCTTTGTTTTAGATGAGGTCTCAGTTGACATCAGAGGTGGCCCTTGGGAGACCAAGTTAGAGTATAGAGAGGTATACCGGGAGCTGGTGTTGGAAGCAAATAGATGGCCAGGTCTGAATGACATGGTCTCCCTGGCACCAATATTAAAATTAAGATCAGCTAAATTATAATGTAGTGGCATTTGAATAAGTATTATAGTATGCGGTGTTGTTTTAATTCTTTCTTTACCATTTTAACTTATCTTGACAATCGTCTGATTTTAAACATTTTAAAACACTTTTTTAAAAATATTTTTATACCTATGAACCCTTCATACTATGAGTTAACTTAGTTTATATGGTGCAATATTTCTTTTGAACACTAGAGGGAAGCATTTTTTATACACATTTTAACTAGTATTAATTTTTTAGCATCTTTTTATATACATTTTTTAGTATGGAATATTTGTATTGAACATATAATATTGTTTTAATATTTGTTTTGACAAATTATGGTTATAATGCTTAGGAATTTTAAATAAGAATGATTTTAGAACGTGTTCAGTGTGAGTTTAAGCCAGCAAAATATGTACTTTGTATCTATTTTGTCAGTTAACAAAGGTTTAATTGCACTAATTAGGTTATTGGCAAGGTTATATAAGGGTAACACTGTAACATTCATAGTTATCTGATGAAATTTTTTGACGAAAACGTACTGGTGGTATGTCTGTGTTAAATCTTATATTGTGGTTGCTGGTACTATTTCTACAGGAATAAACATTGTTGTTTTTTGTTGGAAACAGCTATCCGAGTATTTTTTGGGATTTATTAGTTACTGTTTGGGCACTTTTCCTCCTTTGTACTGTTTTTATACATCCTTGCAAAGCATTGGAAAGAAAACTAATAGATGTGCAGTGACAACTCCCCTACCGGTCCAGTCCTCTGCCATGTCCCTCAGAATGCTGTAGACAGTTGAGTAAATGAATGGACAATTCTTAGCTGCCTATTTTCCCTAGTTTTGGGGGAAATTGGATAAGTCCCATAAGGGAAAAGAAAAATGTCAGAGTGGTGAAGCAGTGTGACTTGCTGATGGTCACCTTTGCAAGGGAAAATTTGCAATGAATTCTGTTCTTGTCTGTAAAAGTTGTCAGTATCAGCTTCATCTGCATGCTTCTGTTTCAAGATTTATTAGGCTCAGCTGTATACTATTAATACTTAGGCAGTTTCTGTCCTCTCATTTTAGGGGTGTGGGCTGCATTTTGTATGAAATGGTCACAGGAAGGCCGCTGTTCCCAGGGTCCACGGTGAAGGAAGAGTTGCACTTAATCTTCAGGCTTCTAGGTGAGTCTGCTCCAGGCAATGCACTATTTTCCCACCAGAGAGTGCCAAAGAGCAGTCTATAATTCTCTGCATTGTTACCACCACCATTGATTTCTGTCATTCGTAATAACATCTAACATCAGCTTTTGATTAAACACTTGCATTTACTGCTTGTTTAATGAATCGTTTATTTGGATGCAGAAAAAATAAGACTGTCAATGCAGTAGTTAGCTCAAACATATAATCCCTGCTGAAGTGAGTGGGTGTGTTAGGCTTAGGAGCTAAAAAATTTGACTTGCAGAAGCATGAATAAAAGCTACAGTTTTCACTGATATTCTTTTAGTGGTTCACCTATTTGAGTGCTAATAATGTACTGTATGCAGTGAAGATGGCCTTTTTTATCTGTTTTCATTGTCAAATGGCTCACATTGAAAAAACAAAGCAGTCACAGGTTGCTAATGTCTCAGGTGGAGAAAAGAGAAGGAAGTAACACATGCCTGCATAATCCTTTAATGTATGAAGCTGAGGCAGAGCATATGTAAGAGAAGGGAAAAACTGTAGCACTTCACATTTATTTGCATAGAAAGTATGCATGCATGTAACTTTTGGGTGTCAGTCCGTGCATAGTTTTGCTTTTTGTTTCTCCTGGAGTAGAATGACAAGATTCCGAATCATGACGTCTCGGCATGTGTATATACCTTTTGCAGGCTGTATGCTGTTTTCTGCTCAGAAATATATATGCATGTAACTTTTGGGTGTCAGTCCGTGCATAGTTTTGCTTTTTGTTTCTCCTGGAGTAGAATGACAAGATTCCGAATCATGACGTCTCGGCATGTATATATACCTTTTGCAGGCTGTATGCTGTTTTCTGCTCAGAAAGGGAGGTTCCCATCCCCTTCTGATGAGAAATAAGGCATGGAAAGAACAATCCATTGGTTGTCAAGAAAGCAGAGATTTTAACAGAACAAGTAAAATAACTTTCTACTTTCCATCTCAGAATTCACAGTACCATCAACTCTTCCTACCATGTAATACCCTCAGGAAATGTCTCACTCCTTGAATGAGCTAGAGGGGTGAAACATATCCTTTCATGATAAACAGAGTGATCAGGTGAAACAAGACAGGGGAAGGGAATTTTATTGCACTAAATTGTTAGTGTTCTCTGTGACTTAATCCAAGAATTGAGCAAATTTCATAGAGTTATTTCACAGGTGAAATATCAGTTATATAGGATGCTGTTTTTCCCACAAATAGTAAAGTTTAATTCTGACTTTGAAAGACAGCAACTAAAAAGATGTGACTTGCAGAAGCATGAATAAAAGCTACAGTGGTTTGGGCTGTGATATAGCTGCACACAAGGTCATGGATAGCATGCCTTTCCCTGGGGTAGTACACTTGTATGAAGGGGGCGGGTCCTTTTGGGGAAAACATTCTTTGCAACAGCAGATGCTGACACTGAAACCTCCGTCTCCTCGCCATCCATGATCATGAGTCAAAGCTAGTTTAGGGGGTAAATAAATCAAGTTTTGTAGACCCAATAGATGGGGGCAGCCTATGGGAACAGCTGATAATCAGCTGTGGGGAGATAAAAATGCTGCAAAAATGCTAAATAATGGATAGCTTCAGGGACTTTTACAAATGTTCATTGGTAAATTAGAATCTATGATGACTACAGATCTAGCAACTGAATTTACTTTGCTGAAAACACCAGTGCTTACGGAAACCCAGTGTAGTGCATATACCAGCATAGCTTACACATGTTCCTGGTCACTTTCTTGTGCTTCCAGTGACTGCATTGCTACATTTAAGCAGGACAGCAGAATCAGTGTGAATTGCAGATCCCTTAACTTCCCCATGGGGATGACTGATCAACAGTCAGTGATACAAGTTATTGGGGATACCAAAACAGTGTCCATGGATATTTTTTGTGATTCACTCTCCTTGGTCCAAGTTCACAAAGCTGAGTTGCAAGCTGTCTTCAAGCTATGCATGGTATTTGATCTGTGTTATGCCTCTTCAAGCTGTCTCCCCAGCAGTGTCTTTTCATTCTTCACAGGATCCACGTCTCTGTAGGATTTAGGGTTCCAGCATGTAAGCTAGAAAATGCAGTCATTAATTGTACATATTTATGCTACTATATTCCCCCAAATCTGACACTAACACTGTCCTTTCCATAGCTTTTCTATGCAGGTGTATTTTTGCCTGTTTACAGTAACATAGGTGTATATAGGTATTGTGTTACTCATTGGCAGACATTGCTTTTAGAGTTCTTTGGGCACAGGGAATTTGGTATAAACCCAGATAAAGATGATTATTAATTGGCATCTACTGTAGAGTGGTCCAATGACCATAGCCCTCCAGATGTTTTAGGGCTTAACCTCATAATTTAACATGCTGAGCTTTCATTGGATCTCATAAGGATAATGTATCTCAAGATGGTACAGGAATCGGCTTTCTATAGCTCAGGTTTCCATCTTCCATGTAAGAGCACCGAATCTTGCAACGCATGCCATGCAATGTCATACATTTCTTGTGGCTGCTGAAAATGATAGCAGCAGTAAAAAGCCTGATTTATGAGGACAGCATTATTAGGCACTCTTCCCATAGTCAAGGTACCATTGTTTTCAGCTATAAGCATTTTACAACTATGTGGTTTTAAGTAGCAATATATATCCCATTGTTCCCTTAAACAGTTGCTGCTTCCTCAGAAATTAGACAAATGAGTTCTATTTGCTTTTTCCCCACTTTGCATGCTAACAACAGATGTCTCTTTGCTTCCAGTATAGTATTTCCCTAGAAAGTGAGCATGTGCCCAGGGTCCACTCTCCTAAAAGGTTTTATTACAACACTAGCTGCATACAGTGTGCCACTACAGTCAGAAGGTATTCCTGCATTACTGAAGGGAGCTGATTTTGTCATGGTGTTGTACAGAAATATCATAACTTTATTTTGAGTTGTCTAAAACATTGGTTCATTTAAGTGCATAAAATATTGTCATTATGAATCTAACCTTAATACTGACTGTGTGCAGGGGCGAGCAGTTTTAAGTCAGTGTATAAAGGAAACTTCACCTACTTCATCTGAAAAAATGCATCCAAAAGCTAAGTGAGCTAAAAAAAATACTGGTTTCTTTATTGTTAAATTCCATGCCAATGAAGAAAGACACTGTTATTTTGTTTGTAGAATTACTGCTGTGATGTAGTCTCACCTATTCCAAATCATTGCAGCTGCACAGCTTGTTATAGAGGAATTTGGATGTAGATCCGCTTGAATATACAGTGTGTGCCATGCAGTTACAAGGCTTGTATGATGGCAGTTTGTGGTAAGGCTTACCTAGTTGCCACGTATACCAGCTTTACTCATAGCAGATGAAAAGCAGACAGCATAAATAAATAACTTGGGTCCTGCCCTTAAACTTTTTTTAGAACAAAATTAGATATGTAAACAATGGCATCAGTCCAGGAGATTTGATTAGGACTAGGCTGAAGTGCATTAAGAAAGTAAATGTAGTATGTCATGAGAAAGTAAACTGTGTCTGTTCATGTCATGTCCTGTACATGCAGTCTGTACTCGCTGTCCCTGCATAACAAACCATTCTGTGCCTCTTCTTTGCTATGTAACATTTCATGAAGTGCCCTGTTTTATTTTTTATTGTGTACTTTCTATTCTTTTTTTTTTCTGTGGAGTTGCAAAATTAGAAATGGGATATCATAAAAGAAGTAGAACAATATGGTGGTAGGAAAAAATACAGCAAAGGATCTCAGTAGAATGGTTGCGAAGACCATGTAAGACCCAAGATGTGGGGGAGGGACATTTTGAAGGATTTGAAAATTTATTGAGAAAATTAAGCAAGAAATGTGTCCATGAAGACAGGAGAGGTAAATAAGCTGGTTAGATACAGCAGTTCCATCCTTAACACTTTGCATAGCCTGTCTTAATAGTCTGATGTTTGAACTTTCCCAGATTTTGCACATCCTCCCTACTAGGTCTAGTTTTCCCCACCCTAGCTGTAGTTCATATCCTCCAGATCGGCTCAGTGGCATGTTTTAAGCTTCAGTGACTGTTACTATATTCCCTAATGTCACACTAAATGCATTGTTCCAGCCACAGCTGTGATATAACACAACTTGAGGTCCTCTCCCCACATCATTGCCATGAGTTTCATGTTTGAACCAAGAAATCTTCAGCTAATATTAGATAAGTCTGACACTGCCTCCATGCATGGACCTGTACACATCATGATGATGAGCTGAAAGCTAAAGTCCAGGTAGACATAAGCAGAATCAGGGAACTAATCTGTCCTAAAGTCTGACCTAAGCCAGGATGATTCTATCTACTGTTTCGGACAAACTGTACTGTCATCCTCGGCTCTCCTTGCCACCCATGCTTTGTTCATCACTGCAGGACCAGGTTTATGACAGATTCCATGTCCCTGACTTCTTGGTAAATAGCCTTTGTTCTGTGTTTATCATCACATTGGTTGATGCCACAATTATTTGGATGATTTGGACAGCTTCTGAATTCAACAGCTATCAGACCTTCTACTGGTCACTAAAATGAGCCAGACAGCCTATTTAGTCATGTGCTGCATAGAGGTAGGGAATTTAGAAGACAGATTCTGAAATTCTAGCTGTGTGTGTGTGTGTGTGTGTGTGTGTGTGTGTGTGTGTGTGTGTGTGTGTGTGTGTGTGTATGCATATGCATGCATAGCCTCTCACCGGTTACTCTTTTTCACTGTTTTTTAGAGACTGCTCCCTCTTTTAATGCTGTGTCACTTCTATCCACCAGGTACCCCCACAGAAGAATCATGGCCTGGAATCACATCCAACGAGGAGTTCAAGGCTTACCATTTCCCACAGTATCGACCCCAGGCAGTGATCAATCATGCGCCAAGGTAATGTCATGCAGTGTAAGAAATTAAAATAAAAATTAGATAGATTTTGAAATGAGACATTCCTAACATATGAATGGTGCTCCAGGTAGCCATGGTTCCCTTTATTATAATATTGTATAATACAGTTCGGCTACACTGGGGCCTGCTCACAATGTTAAGTACATTCAGAGGTGACAACACCTTTTGAAGTCTTTCAATATGTTATGAGGAGAGGTTTGTGTAATGGATCTAATAACAGAAAGTTCTAGAAAAAGTGATGCAAGCCTTGTCATGTATGCACCAATGCATACGTTTCTAGCATGGAGCCTTGCAGTACTATTTGGGTCATGCTGTTCATTACTAGACTGATTTTCTTGTTGGTTGCTTCATTCTGTCATATTTAGCCACTTAGCTAACCATTAAATTAGAGTTTTGAGAAGTTTTATACTACTTAACTTTTCCAGCAATGCTTTATGTAACACTGTCAAAAGCACTAGTAACTTCTACTTATGACTTCCACCTGTAACCCCCGATTTATTGCTCTCATATACTGTTACTTTCATTATGGTTGGTTGGGCCTTGTTTGTAATTTTCAGGCACATGTATATATTATCGGTACCCAGTGTCTCCATATCATCTGTTTTTGTTTCTGTAATATCACCTCCATCATTTCCATTCATCGAAAGAAATCTTAAACATTGTTTACTTTTATCACATCTGAGTTTATCGTCTGGTTTTAAAACTTCATTTTCCATCGCTGTTGTACCTTAGTCTATAGCAAACCCATAAACAATTTAATGTTGCCTTTCAATTGGGTTGTTGATAGCATGTGGGAAGAAAATACAAACTTCAGTCAATGACTATAAATCAAGTCTGAGTCAGGCATTCTGAAGATGAAACAAAAATATTTCTACTGTGCTACCCCAACAGTGGCATTCAGGTGTTCTTTAAAACCAAGCGATCAACAAAGCAAGTGAACATTCTGCTGATTAGGCAGAGATCATTTATATAAAGTTGTTTAACTGTTTAGTTTTAAGTACTGTCTCACATTAAATTGTTAGGCTCTAAAACTAACCATACAGAGCAGTAAAACTTTTAAGTGTTTTCATTTCTGTTAAGGCTCATAATATGTCATACACAGCCCATCGACAGCAGTCTATACAACTCTTTAAGAAAACTGGACCTCCTGTATATAAATCATCTTTTTTTTTAACTCCACAGAAGCTAAACTGTGGCAACCAGATTGCTGTGCCAACCATTGCCCTATAGTGTGTTCCTCAAAGCCTGTGTGAAACTGCTCTAGCCAAGCTTAAAAGTCCACTTGAGCAATATACTGGATATAGTACACTTGTTCATTCCTGCAGTCTGCAGATTAGGTTCCAGTGTCTTATAGTTTAAGTCCAGAAACTCCTGTAAGCAAATATCAAGGCTTTTTTTTAACTAGGTTACATCTCTCCCCACATAACATTAAGTACCTTTCTTCTTTCTGAACAGAGAAGAATGTGGAACATAGTCAGAGGTGTCCCCAAATGTATCCTTCAAATATCTCTTAAGTTTCCTTCCTCTTGAAACTTCATCTTTAACCCTCACACTGGCATGTTTTCCAGGAAGCTTCTGCTTAGTTTTCCTGATTTCAAGAATTTCTGACTTTGTAAATTTTAGTTAGACGGAGGCATGGTCCTTCTCTTTGATTTCATAGCTTGTTGCTTATTTTCTTCCTTGCCTTATTCACTACTTTTTTCCTCTCTCCCATTGTCCCGGTCTCACCTTTAGTACTGTACAGTATTTCTGACAAATAGCAGTCAATGAACAAAGCCTTTATTTTATATAACATTCACTATACTGCATGTTTCTAATCAGTTATATTTTCCTTACTCCCTGCATACATATTTTTCTTCATATATAATTGTTTCTTATTCTTATTTCCCCTACAATTTGCTTGTACCTGCATAGATTACCACAAACTAATACCCTGTCTACTTTGATATAATATTTATAGGCAGCTCTACTTTCATTCTGCCTGTCATTTTGGATTTTTTTCTAATACTCACCTTTTCCATTGCTTACAGTTTTGCTTGTTCTGGTGACATGAAACACATTAAACCATGGGCACTGTGATGCCTGTGCCCTGGCCCAGCAATCAAGGAGCCTCAATCCTCACCAGTAACACCAGTGAGGGGTGTCTCATATAGGAGGAAAGGATAACAAATACAGTAAAGTGCAATTTCCCTTAAGAGCACAGAGAGATAACAGTCAGTCCGGGGCTGGTCGCTCACTTGTTCTCTAGGTCCCCAATAAGACTCCCCAATGGCACAGCTATAGGGTCCAGATCTCAGCCTAGTGGGCAAGCTAAAACCTCCAGCACCCTGTCTGTCAAACCAGTGCTTCATGTCCCTGCCCAGGTAGCTGACACACACACATACATTTTGAGAAGAGTTTATATAACCACACAGGCACTCCTGGGGAAGGCTGGCACAGGTTCTCCAGCTGTGCCCCTTTTCTGCCCAGTCTGAAAGGTAGTACCACTTTCCACCACCCACTAATATTTATCAGCTACTCAAAGGCCCTTAAAAAGGGTGTCCAATTATTGCTGTGCAATAGTATTATCCAATTGGTAGTATAGCCCATGGCTAAAGCTAATATTTACAGATGACAGAATTTTCTCCAAAATTCTGTCTGGCTAGGCTGGCAGCCTTCACAGGCATGTACCTCTAGTGTGTACATAATTATGAGGAACATTCCTCATTTAGGGTCTTAAAAAGCTCATGTTCCATGAAGTACCACATTGAAAGGGTCTGTCACACATTCAGGGTTAGCAAATTTCTAACAGATGTCCATGGTAAATGGAAATAAATTGTATTAATTAATTGAGAGAATTATTCCATAAGTAAAACTATCACATTTTAACCAATCCTATGACCTTCCTAGCTGTAGTTGTTGGTAAGCTTTTAGTAAGTGTTCCACATTTTGTCCATTTGTCCCACTTATAGGATTATAGGAGGTTACCAGGCTATCAACCTGGAGGTCATTTCAAGCCTAGCCATTTCATCCCAATGTAATACCATAGATACTCTAGTCAATACCCAGGATTGTATTTATTAATGACTGCCCATGTCCAGGAGGGTTGTGGGTGTGATCTCTTGTAAGAATTTACGATGCCCCATCCACTCGTCCAGGTTCCTTTAGATCAGTGTCATAGAGGTGCTCTGCTTCACATGAATTGGCAACCTGTTCCAAGATGCTGCAGTCACTGGGAGACAAATATGTCCCTCCAGCATGGCCTATTCAAGTCACAGACCCTATTTCGGTCCCTGGAATGGGTAGCTCTAGTCCTGTTTGATTTATGGATGTGCAGCAAATTCATTAGGTTTGGGTCAGAGATTTGTTCTGTAAGTCAGACATAAGTCTCCCCTTTGAAGTCTATACTATACTGAGTACAGTGACACAGACTTTAGTTGGTCTGTGTAAGGCACATGCTGGAGTCCCTTGATCTTCTTTGTTAGAAACCTCTGAGGTATTTCTAACTGTCGTAGGTGCTTTGTACAGTACATGCCAAAAGGCACATTATACTCAATCATGGGCCTGATTAGTGATGAGTACAGAGAGGTTATAACCTCCTTTGCTCTAATCAAGTGTGCTATGTAGAAAGCCTTCCTTACTAAAGTAGACACATGGTGGTCAAAGTTAAGGTCACAGTCTACTTGCGATCCTAGATCTCTTACCACTATATAGGTACATAGAGTATTGTTGTTAGTTTGATAATGTGAAGGGACATTGTTTTTACCAAAGGGAATTATGATGCATTTCTTTGCATTAAGTTTGACACTGTGACTGATGCACCAGTCATTGGTCTGCCTAAGACCCTCCTGAAGTATACTGATATAATTTGGAGATTCAATAATTGCACCTAGTTTGCAGTTATCCACAAACTTGGTCAGTCACAGCCCCTTAGTTTTGGCCTGAACGTTTGAGAAGTATATACCAAACAGAGGCGGGGGCCCAGCACTGACCCTTGTTGCACTTCACAGGTGACAGGTCTGCTGGTTGATGTGAAGTCAGCGGCGTGATGTGTGACTGGTTTGTGAGGCAATTGGCAACCCATCTTACAACAAAGTGGTTTACATTCAGTTTGCTAGGTTTATCGGTAATGCCTGAGTGGGGGATTGTGCCAAAGATCCTTGACAAGTCGACGTATGCTGTGTGCACAGATTTGCCCTCATCAATGGCCCTAGTCATATTTTTGAAAAATCCACCACATTTAGCAGGCAGGATCTACCCTTGATGAAGCCGAATTGGGTCAGATCCAGGGTTTGGAGGTCGCCTATGTCTTTATTTATAAGGTCCATGATGATGCATTCTCTGGCTTTACAGATGAGGCTGGTCAGACTTATGGGTCTATAATTTCCTGGTTCTGTTGATAAGCCACCTTTGTGGAGGGGAATAACTGTTGCTATTTTCCACTCCGCAGGAACAAAGCCAGTGGTTAGGCTATGATTGAATAGGGTACTTAATGGTGATGCTAGTTCATGTTTTAGTTTGTTTAGTTAGAAAACAGACTGGGATGCCATCTGGTCCCACAGAGGCTGTGTTTTTTGCCTTAGACAAGGCTTTAATAACCTGTCCTTTGGATATGTAGGGTGGGGGGAAATTGGGTGCAAAGTTTGCGATAAGTTTGGAGAGGATAAGGGAGCAAAATGTTCAGCAAATCTACCCACTAGCAGGTTGCTATCTCTGCAGGATCAGAGTGTGTGTGTGTGTGAGATATACAATTAGTCATTAGTTCAGCACAAGCTTGGGTCCTACTTTTTAAACGACGTATGTAGCTGTAAAAGGCCTTATGATTATCCTTTGCTGTGATTGCTAAGCTTTCCTCAAAGTTACCCTTAGAGGATTTTACATGTTGTCTTATCTGCCTGATGAGGCTGAGGATGGTGCTTTTGCATTGTTGGGACCTTGCCTTAGTTTTCTTAGCATCTTTTTGTGTTTGTTGTAAAGTTTGTTGATGTTGGATGTTCACCAGGGTGGCTCTTTTTTTACTTGGGGCTCCAGCTTTGATTATCTCTGGAACAGCAGAGCCTATACACTTATACAAGTGATTTCATGGGGCTTTAGTGTAAGCTTTGGCGTAGTTACCAATTACAGATGGGGGTGGGGCTTGGAATGCATTTATACCTTCCTCTAGGAAGGTAAAGTTTGCTTTGGTGATTTGGTGAAGTTTTTTTTTACTCTGACTTTACCCTTTTTGAATTCTGGTGTTAATGCCAGTTTAAAGGCAACTGATTTGTAGTCAGGTTTAACTAATAAGGGTGTGACAGTTGCGGTGGTGCATCTGTTTGTCATGTCAGTGAGGACCAGATCTAGTATGTTTGTTCCTCTTCCTAGGGTTTAAACAATTTGTTCCATGGCATTTGAGTTAACAAAGTCAAATAACTTTTGCGCTAGTGAGTTAAAACTAGGCTAGGTTTCCAACTTGATGGTGGAGTAACTCCTTGGAGTTGTCTAGTCTAACTAGTTAGGAGGTGAATTCATCTCTAATATAGATAGAAACGCCACCTCCTTTTGTTCTCTTGTTTGTTTTGCAGTCTGAAGGTGTGGAAGGCTTTGTAGCCTTGCAAGGATGGGGTAATTTCTGAGGCCTTGAACCAGGTTTCTGTCACTGCACAGACATCTACAACCCCCAGTGATAGACATGCTTCCAGAATGTGCAGTTTTTGGTTTAAGCTCCGAGCATTTAGCAGCATAACCCATATTTTGTTATGGTTGGCAAATTTCATGTCAGCAATTTTGTTTCTGAGACCTTGCCTAAAAAAGGCACTATGGGGGAGATGAGGGCATTTGCCAGCATTCAAAAGCCTAGTGGTGCCAGGTGCAAACCGACTCTAGCAAAGCAGCAAGGTTTGTCGACTATGTTGTCCCGGGTTGAAAGAAACTGGATTCCCTTAGAAAACTAAGCCAATTGTTGAAATAATTTTTTGTTTATACTGTGGCATCATTCTCAGTGAGGGTAATATGCTACTCAAGGCTAGGGACATATCTGCCTGGGACACATACTCAGAGAGCTCAATCATGTCTTTCTTCATATAGTTCAGTGAGGTACGTCTCAGGTCATTCACTCCCAACATGAGCTGTGACAGTCATAATGGTACTTGTTTCAGAGTGACCTGAGTGCATACGTGATCTGATGAACCGTGGCACCAGACAGACAACTGACCATGACTTTCTCCTTTTTTAACCTGGTGAGTGGGACATCTTGTGTCTCACTACGGAGTCTCCAATGATAAAGCATAACACTCAAAAAAAAAATTTTCTTTAAGAGCTTGGTAGATGAGAGTCTAGTGTTACTGTGCGTCTTGGGTGCTGTAAGAACTGTATTAGTTGTAGCAGTCTTTTATTTTGGAGGTCTCTGGTGTTTTTTGAGAGAACCTCTGCATATGTTGATTTATGTGTTGGATGCATACTGTGTCCATGAGTAGTGGTGGGTGAGCTGACAAACCTCTTCAGTGTTACTGTTTTGAGTGCGTGAGAGCAGGGATTCAAGATTCTTTGTGCCGATCCATTTCTCACACTCTGTTGTAGAGTGAGTTATTAGTAGAGGGTTGTCTGTGTACATGAGGCAGTTGGTACACTGCCTTAGGTAACCCAAGTCAACAAGGCTGGCAGGAGAAACCAGGGTTGTCCAACTGTCCATATTGCTAGCATGGAGAGCTGTTATCATAAAGGGGGTGCTTTCAGGACTGATCTAAGAGGTGCTCTGTAGATGGGTATTTGTGATGGGGATTTTGGCTGGTGGTTTAATAGGTCACAGCTCATTAGCAATACTTCTTAGACCAGAGGTTGTACTAAAGAGGAGGACTACACTAATGTAATACGGGTAGTGTTCCTCATTTTGGAGATGAAAGGTTGAGAGCTATGCATGGGCAAAATCCACACAGTCATCAAAATGTAGACAGTCAGAGAATTACTTTTCTCCAATTCAGAATTGTCGTCCAAGGAAAACAAATTAGACTACTTTGTAAACATTGTAGGCTCTCTGCATTATGTGAAAATAAGGGTTTTAAGATTTGAAATAAACCAGTGGTTACCCCTGCATCAGCTTAACACTACAATGGTGATCTGAGATGCCCTCCTAGTAAAGATTACAGCCCATGATGAGATAGCCACACCCGCCAGCTGTTTTACCTGCTCTGTAGTGTTGTACTTAGACTGCAACAGAGAAATCCATGGGTGCTGTGGGGGAGGGGTTCTTTTCCACAGGTTTAGCCTTCATAAGCTGTGAAAGAGTACCGATAGTGGATTGTTTAAGGCACACAGTTAGCAAAAATAAATCATGTTTGTCATGCATTGTTAGAAAACAACACATGGCATGTCAATCTGTTACAGAATTTATAAGAGCGTCTTGGGATTGCTTGATGCAATAATGCTGTGGGACTTGATCTTTCAGTTTATCGGTATCAGAATGCCCTAGTGTAATGACAATACCATGGGAGATGAGCTACCATATGCTGCATTACTTGCAAAATTGAAGCTGATAGTATTGTATTATGACTGTGCCTTTTACCCAAGACCCACTGTGGTACTCTCGCTCCTTGTAGCCTGTCTTAGTTCTCACCTGAGCTTAGTACTACCACCTCACTTCTAGTCCATACTGTTCATTTCTCTCAGCACTTCGATTTTTACAACTAGACATTTACTTGAAGTTAAATATCTTTTATCCCCAGGTTTTAATTTATAAATGAGTATAGAAGTACAGTCATTCTGTGTAATCAAAATTCACTCTCTTTTCCTTAAACTTATTTCAGGTTGGATGCAGAAGGAATTGAACTTCTGATAAATCTTCTACTGGTAAGTGTGCTCATCTTAAAAAAAAAAACTAGCATATAGTGTAGTGCACTGACGTGCTGTTTAAGTAAACGATGATGCTGGAAAAGTGGGACATTTGGTGTAACTGAGCTGTTTGTGACCACAATTCCCCTAAAACACACACACACATGCTACCATAAGAGAAAGCAATTGCCATGATACTAATGAGTTCTTGTATGTTATATCATAGCTTGAGA